>NW_027423752.1:3955000-4075000 GCF_013202065.1 Cotesia typhae
TCAGTCTTGACCAGTGACAACAAACGCCAATTGAATATATCGGTTCGTTTATTTGATATACATGTAAAATAAACTGAAAGAGGTTATCAGACTTACTGTAAATGGTCTAAGCGCTGCTTAAAAAATTAAACTATTTAAATAAAAGAATCGTTTTACGAAAGACTGTTATTTACATACTCCTGCCAAGTTTCATGATTTTTTATTTAATAATACATAATATAATATGGCGCCTAGTAAACATACATATGCAAACTGTTCTTAGATAATCAGAAAAAATTCAAGTAGCATAAGCTGCTCTCATTGTAAAAAATAGTACCATAAAAAATGTAGTGATCTAAGTGATATTGAATTTGTAACAATATTTTTCCCCGTATTAAATATTTAAACCGGAGGTGGAGATACCGGCCGGGTAGAATAAAGTACGCTCTTTCTGAAATTAAATAAATAGGCCCGATGACACACAGGCTGGGTTAGAAATCTCGTTGGACGCCAGATAATTTTATCAAAATTACCAAAATCACAAATTTATCCAGGAGCCACGCCGAGCAATCAATTAGTGATCTAAATTTTTATGCGTATAAGATTTAAAATGAAAATAAAATAAGAACGGAAGCAAAATTAATTATTAAGCAAATAATATTAATATTCAATCTATTCAATAAATATTTTACGTAATATAAAATAATACAGTACAGGAAAAGGATTAAGGTAGATTAAGGCAACGAGCACAAAAGATTTAGCAAAAGAAAATCAAATAAAACAAACCAAGAATTTTTTATAGCCAAATACCAAATTCCTACGAGGGCTACGTAATTCTTAGTTATAAAATGTAATATAACTATCCTCAAAAATTTTCTGAGTTTTCATACTAATTTTAGATTTTATAATTTAGTTAAGTAATTTACAAATTTTAATTATCTCTCTCAACAATAGAACTCCGATAATAATGATAATTATGAGAGAAATCAAATGAACAAATCACATTATTGTTAGTTTCTAACAATTGAAACAATATAAATAATAATTTTAAATGTGAATTTTTCAACATTATTAATGAACGTGATAATAATCAATGATAACGCAATATTTTAATTTAAAGGATTGCTGGCTAACTCGAGGACCCAACACGTGACTTTCGGGACAAGAATTTCCCTGCAACACCCCTTACTCGCTACAGGATCAACTCGATTAAACAATAATAATTTTTAATAACAAATTATGAGCCAGGAGACGACGCGGTGCATGGATATTAACTTAGCTCAACTCGTGAGTTCTCACCAAAAAAAGGGACTCGAACCAAGGCGCTAGATCCATACTCCTTACACTATGCAGACTCCCGAGTGTCTCTCAAATTTTCGTCACCTCAAACTGTCTGAGGCCTCGTGTCCGACAGCGAAGGCCTCTAGCCATTTTCTCAAATTTAATAGTCCCTTCGCTCGCGATCGATAGAATAAGGCTTCACTCGTGCGAGTAAGGACTATGATCTATTACCAATAATCAATATTATAAATGCTTGAACATTTTCTTTATCATCTGTCCCGGTATCCGTCGTTGGACCTCGGCTCGAAATGCTCAAACAAGCTTACAACAAAATTAGGTACAAATATTGCAATGATTTATGGCGATGAATGATGAAATAATGAAATTATAAACAATTCAATTTAAATATCTGAAACAAAAATCAACTTAATTACTTATGTACTAACAATAGTAATATAGCCAATCTCAAATATAATAATAATAAATAATATACAATAAATAAATTAACAAAATTGATAAAAAATAATAAAATTGAGAGACACAACGAGTGTGGATCTGTTGCCAAATTTAGGCGCAGGAAAGGACGCACACAGGGAAACACTAAACAACAGTGTTATTTAGTAAACACTGAATAATAATACTTCAAATCCCTTTAACACCCCCCTGCCAGAGAATGGTTAATTTTGTAAAATTTAACCATGGGCGAGAACAAACGCGAACTCACAAGCCACATGATCAATTATCACGCACACCCGTGTCTTCAGCTCAAAAAATTTCTAACTATAATGTAAATTATTTATTTTTTTTTTTTTTTGTTTATTTAAAGTCGCATCAACTACTAAGGTCATGAGCGACTTACTGGGGGGGGGGGCCTTTTTAGATTGGAACTCGTTTTTAACTTTTTTGGGCTCAGCAGAATAATACACTTAAATATTGAAAATATTCATTGGTGTACGCCAGACTCGAACCCGTTTCAATGCATTTTGGAAAGCAAGGGTCGAATCCGATAGGCTACTGCGCGCCTTAATGTAAATTATTGTTGTATCTACTTAAATCATAATTTTACCCCCTCCTCCCCCTTGCCATAAAGTATAGGGATAATTGCAAGGTACAGGGTGATCTATTCTACGATTCTCGCAACACTTCGCTCCTACAATAACATGGAACTTCCCAACGCGAATCTACGAAATGATTTGATAATTCATATTGATTGCCGAATCTACTGCCCCGCATAAACCTCCGAGGATCTACTTTACTGTACGCATAACAATTGTACACAAGGTTATATGCGTAAGAAGATGGACGGTCATATTTCTCTCTCTGACTCACCTGGTCAGGATACTCGACGCAAGTCCTACGTCTTTTAGTCAATCTAGTCTCTAACGCAGACTTGACCACGCAAAGTCAAACGCTGACTTACCCGAGTCATTAGCGCTTCTATTCGTATTACCTCGTGTGCCTTGGGAAAAATCGGCGACGTTACTCGAAACCGAAGACGTTCTCGAAGTCTTGGTCTTCTTAAAGGGTCGTCTCCTCCTACGACGTCTCCTCTTCTTGACAACTTCGGACTTCGAACCACTTGAACAGTCTATCTGGTTACTTGAATCTGAACTGTCGATGTGCTCACTTCTCTCGACGTGTTTCCACGATTTGTGTACCTCGTAGTTAAATTGTGCACAGCCTCGTCGCTGCTCGTACTACCGTTGCTGGACTTTATTGAACTATTACGAAACCTCCTACGACGCCTCTTAAATACATTATTATTTGGGTCCTTGAGAGGCATTGACTCTCTACTAAGATCCTCTGTATCACAATTGACTTCTGAACCACCTTGACTTGTTGATTTCCCGCCACTTGTCACTCAGTTTGTATTTTCTTGACTGGATACTCTCGTCGTCATTTTATCCATAATTACTCGTTAAAGTTTAGCGAAGCATCCTCTATTTTCGACTCCAACATTCGTGCGGTGACATCCAAGTCTCGACGTGTCACGAATTCGTCCGCAGATGACTCAAAATTTACAGGTTTGCCATCATTGTCTATCGGTGGGCCTGTTGTATAACTCACATGATTCAGCAACACTCCATCCACTGTGGGACTCGGGTCATTTACGAGTTCACCTTGGTGTGCTGAATACGAGCCATCACTGTTCAACACCTTCTCCTCTGAGATACTCGGGTCAGTCACGAAAATCTTCTTTGAAGACTCAATGTCTACTTTCATAACTAAGAACTCAGAAATACCGTTAAGAAATTTGAAATTGATAATTAGGGAAAGGTGACTAATTAATTTAATAATTGAAGTCGTCCTACACGTAACGGGGTGTAGGACTCACCCGGGCTTTAAGGCAGAACTGTTATCTTGTAGGTGAGCTCACGATTTATGGTGTTCATGGTTTTTATCACCTCGGTCGCGATTTACAAGAGTGGCTACTAATTAAACAGTTGGTTCTTTTTAATGAGGTGACAATACGCGGTAATGTGTATTCTTCGGCCACGAGTGAGTTGTCGCGTAGTCCAGATTGCTATTCCCTAAATGTACAAGCGCTGCACTTTTCGGCAGGAATGGGAGGCCCTATATTATAGACGGTATGTCGGATATAACATATTTATATTAAATTCAAATTTCACTTAAAATATTCCATTGTTACTATTAATGTATATTGCCGATCGGCGCTCTTTTGCAATAAATAAATAAGTAAATAAATAATTACTTGGTCAAAAAGCATCCCAGTATTTTGTTTAAAATTTAAATATTGGCTTATCTTACATATTTTTAAGAGACGCTTTCTCACATTACAGTTTCATAAATTTCTTCTGAGAAAATAAAAATTTCTAAAATTTTCATTCGAATTGAGAAACAAATGGGCATTTTCTATTAATTTTTTGTTAATCTCATCATGATGATAGGATGAAGAAATTGTTTCGAGAAATTGTGTTTTTTTTTCTTCATTGGTTAATACGCGACTTAACGAGTTTTTAACTAAAATTTCAGTTTTTTCATGTCACGAGATTTTTACTTTGGTTAGGTTTACAAATGACATGTTTACAGTCGATTTAATTTAAATAGATACTTTATTTATTTATTTTCTTACAATCATCAAAATCTAGTATCTACACAGATATGTTATTCATTACTCTTAGAAAAGTACTGCAGATTTGAAACACTTAACTTACTGAATATTCTACTTTTAACAGCATGCAGAGTAAACTCCGGACAACTTCGTCCTCCAATTTTATTCATCTGCAAAATTTCAATTATTACTCTTTAAATTAATAAAACACATATTAAGCGTGATATGTCAACGCGTATACAGAAGTCGCCAGTCATTGGGAATACAACACCAGGAAATCTATACATCATCCAAAATATTGAAAAAACTACCAACCAAGAACAATAACTGTACACCAATTTCTCCCACATTTTTATCATTAATATATATATATATATATATATATATATATATATATATATATATATATGTATGTATGTATTTAAATATGTATTTTTTAATTATCTTTATAATTATTATCAAGTTCACAATCGAATCATCGAGTCTACATATTTTGGGAATTTTAAGCAGTCAAATTTATCCTTATTCACAAAATATTTTTTTAGCAGTTGATATCTTCATTTTTCATAAATACATTAGGATTATTATAATTATTATGCATGATTTTTTTAAACATGATACGT
Source organism: Cotesia typhae (assembly GCF_013202065.1). Lineage (NCBI taxonomy): Eukaryota > Metazoa > Arthropoda > Insecta > Hymenoptera > Braconidae > Cotesia > Cotesia typhae. Next base: position 3,959,957 of record NW_027423752.1, read on the forward strand.
ATATTATGTATGGTCAATTAGTTTACATTATAACTTATTAATTATTCATTATTTTATCACAACAATAGCCGCCAGGGCTTTTATGCATACAGTTAATCATTAATCATAAAATATTATTATTTCTTCATAAATCGATTACTTTTTCATTGTTTGAACCGCAACGCCATCTCTATCCAGCACCAAAAAATAAACTTTATAATATCATTAAACTCAATAGATTTTACATCGAGTTATCCGATATTTAAAAACTTAATATTATTTATCATTATGATTATCATTGATTATATATTTACCATTATTATCATTTAATTAATTAAATACTACTACTCTATCTATGTTTTCATAAATTATTATCGTTATTATTGTTATTATTATAGTACACAAATAACTAACCTCTAAATTATTTATTTCTTCAATAATTCTCACTCTTTCGCTGTCAAAATTTCGCTCTTTTCTAAAAATAAGGCCTTCCCATTTTATATAAATTTAATTAATATTGCATATAATTAGTAATTACAGTAAATACATTCATATATATTAATATTAATATTTATATTAATAATCTTCAAATAGAAGTAACCAATATGGGTGTTGATTATCCCAGGGGCTCTGAAGTATTGTCACAAGCAAAGCATTTGTTTTAAGAAAATAAAGGAAACTTTCGAAAAAATAACGAGGCATGGAAAAATATTGTCTCGTTTTTTTCTTCTCTTCTTGTTATAAATACTTGTCATGTTACAATTTATAGTTATTAATTACTGATGTGATATGAGTCCACCATTGATCTGTCTAAGGCAAGCAGTTTTAGGACCTTGGGTCCTAATCCTCGTAGTATTTTTTCCTCTGTATATGTTGCTGGAGGTCGAAATAATTTTTCTGTCAGGCATGTTGTTTTTGTATGTTGACAGGAAGGTGATTTACATGAAGGACTTGTTTGGATTTATTTTGAGGTTATTCAGTATCCAAAATAATTATTAAGCCTCCGCAATTAGCGGTTGTTGATACAGCTTCATCTGAAAATTATTTAAGGATAATTATCGGGTCGTTAATTATTGTTTTATTGAGTTATTGGTTGAAAGGCATAGTTATAAGCATATACTGCCATCTATTTTGGTCGGTTTCAATTACCTTGCGGTTTTCGTGGGTTGTTTCTGTATTATTAATTAGAATTAGTTGTTCCTTTAGAAATTTGAAATTGGGTTATAATTTCATTAATAATTCTAGGAAAATTATGATTTTTAAGTTCCTGCTATAAAAATCCATAACTGTCAAAAAATAACTTTTAAACTAATGCATTGATCGATTCCAAAATCTCATCAGCTTTTAACCTCAAAATATAATGTCAATTGCTTTAAACCCCATCAAAATCGGTTCATTCGTTGTCGAAAAATTTCAACAGAAGTAATTTCCTTATATAACTTTAATATTTCTTCTGGGATTATTTAGCAAGTAAAAAAAAATTTCTTGTGCTTAAAGAATTGCTTCACCTGCCACAAACCGCATCAAAATCGGTCGATTCGCTTAAGAGATATGATTGTTGAAAAATTTGGAAAAACTTTTTTTTTTAAATAACTTCAAAATTTGTTCTCAGATCGTTTTTGACGTTAAAACTTTACTTCCGGTACTTAAAAAATTGCGTCAAATCCCGCTAAGCTCGTCAAAATCGGTCGATTGGTTCGTGAGATATTGAATTTAAAAAAAAAATGAAAAATTAACAAATTAGTACAATGGTTGACCCTAGACGGAACAAAAATTACTTTTGCTGCAACAGGATTTTTCTGCAGCTGCAACAAATCGATCATTGATTTTCTTAACGGGAAGTTGAAAAAATGAACAAATTTTTTTTCAAAAGTTTTTTTTAAAGTATTTTTTTTTTTTTTCAATATATTATTTTTTTTTCTTTTCTTGCAACTCCTAAATAAGGGAAAGTTATGTAAATACTAATGAACCCTGATTAAAAAAATGAATTAAAAAGTATTGGAAATAACGAAATTTGAATTCTTTCCAATACTTCTGAATACTTTAAACACTTTTGAATTCTTTATCTTATGGAAAATTAACATTGTCAATCGGTTTGAATTCTTTTTTTTTAATCAGGGGAAGTGACAGCAAGTTGAAAGTTGTTTTCATTTTAATTGTAAAAAATTGTTCAAATGATTTTTGGTTTTTTTATCAAAAACAGATAAAATATAAGTAATACTTATTAAGTATGCCGTAAAAATCAAACGTAAGTTGTACCCTTAAAAATCATCACTACGATTTTATTTTAAAGCTTCAGAATCGATTTTCATAAATAATTATTAAAATATTTACCTGCTATTGATACAACTGAGACTAATAGGAAGTCGTTCTGTAGGTATTGGTTGAATATGATTAGTAACACTATCAAGTAACGGATACCATTGTGTTTGTGGTTCGCGAGGACTCTCCAACATCGATGACCAGTGTTCTTTTCCGATGCCTATCGCATTCGATCCTATTGCCGTGCATCCCATCAATTCATTCGACCCGATTCTGTTGTTACATAAATTATCAATATCACATCGTGATTTCTTTGTTACATATATTAACAATTAATAAAATGAACAATCACTAATGACTCACCTATCGTAATCAATAACTTTAACAATTAATACTACGTCATCGATATTCTCTGCTGGAATATCAAACACCATATTTTCATTGTAAATTGGAGACAGTGTATTTTTTTTCACCGTTGTCTTCTTCTTTTTTATTCTCTTCCCTTGGCAAAATAATGAAACTTTTACATACGGGTCTGAAAAATTATAATTTATTGTTCATTAATAAATCGATAAATTCATTTCGGCTTTCATAATTCAAAATACAGTAACTCCCGAATTCTTAAACTTGATTTTTTTTCAGTATTTTTGCACTTTTTAGTACTAAAAGTAGACAATTATATATTTCTTACTTTTTTTTATCCAAATATTTTTGTCAATATTTTTCTGTCTAACAATTTTTTTTTTATCAATGTAGAGTGTAAATTGATTCTTACAAAGCAAGTTTAAAAAAATCTCAGAGTTAATGTGCTTCAAAGTGGAGCATCTGAATTAATATAAGTAAACTCAAAAAAATTTTTTTAATTTACTCCCCATTGAATTCTTTATCATTACAAGTTCATCTAAGAGTAAATACCTGATTTCCCTGTGATATCCATAGCTTTTAAATTTCTAGCTTTAACAACAGTGAGCGTAAGTCGTCCTGCCGTTGGAAGATAACAAAGCGACAACATCAGCTCCCCTAAATTAACTTTATCCTATAATATAAATCAAGAATATAATTATAATGGAATTATTCGTTTTCATTTAGCTTTCATTCATTACTTAACGACTACTCATTCTTATTCTAATTTATTACATTAAGATAACTAGATAAAAGATGTGATATTTTATTTTTTTTAGGTCATTTTTACTCATTGAAAGATCATTTTGAAAAATACTTATGGAACGAGGTCCAAGCCAGGAGTCGAACCTCGATATCCGCGATTGCATGTTAGGTACCATACTTATCAAGCTACTTTTTCGGTGGACGAAGAATTGGATAGCTTAATAGGTAGAGTATCCAACAAATGAAATAGGTAGTTATTTTTAAGATAATTTTTTCACATATCTTATCCTATAATCAACAGATAAACAATTTAATTCTATTATTATGTTCACATTCATTTTATTAATAAGTTTTGGTCAAAAAATTGCTTATTTGTTTATATTAAATATTTATGATTGAAGTGATTCTTCATAACAATTCGGAAAACGTTGTCGATGTCCCTGAAGAACCTGTAATAAATACTGCACCTGTTCTTCATCTTTACTTAGGCAGCAGTTATGTTCTTCCATTAATGCAATACTCCGTTTAGCAACGTCGTTCGTTACTTTTAAAGTTTTGAAAAATTCCAGACAATTTTTGAAGCTGTCATCATTGATCTACGTAGAAATATCTTTTTCGATGAAATCAGAGGGTGTAATATACTATGATCGTATATGTAATTGAGAAGTGGATTTGAATGGTTTGCTTTGAAGTTATTTTTATTATGTACCCAAATGTGTATTTTTCAGCAGCAAAATAAATTTCTTTGGAAAAAAATATTAGGAAAACGGTTGACATTAAAAGCCATTTCTGCAACTTCCCGCTAATTCCATACTTAAGCGCTCAAAATTGCACTTATTACATTTTTCAGCTTTTCGAGCTCAAAAATATACAAGTCCGAATTAGTTCAAAATCACAGGAAATCGAAGTTTGATGGAACTCTTTAAAACGCTACTAGTTTGGTTTCAATCGGTCAAGCCGCACAGTAAAAAATTTTCCGTCATTGCGTCAAAAATTCTCCGTGTCAAATATTTTAGTGTCAAATATCTAACACTTTTTTATGTCAATTTAACATAATACAATTGTGTTATTAGTTCGCATTTTTTCTAACACAAAAAAAGTGTTATCTTATAAAAAAAGTAACATTTCAAAACTGTCATTATAAAATCAACATTTAAGTTGTGTTGATTTTACATAAACATGTGTCAGAAACTGCTCTCTACTTTTTTAGGCGAGATAAACGCCGCCATCTCGTACATTCCACATCTCTCATACAAACATCAAAAAAATTTTGTTTTACAAAATTTTTATTTTTGTTAAAAGTATATTTTAAAAATATTCAAGTGATTATTAAATTTAATGTTTTATTGGTGGAAAGTGATTTGAGTGTATCAACCGTAAATGTCAATTTAATTTAGTGTGAAATGTTTTTAATAAAAATGATTAACCTCCAAAGCCTTTATATTTTTTGTTTAACGTTTACGTTCTTCAAAATATAAAACAGTTTTTTAATTAATATAATTATTTTACAATATTGTTTAGATGATATTGAAATTGGCAGATATCTATTTAGAAAAATTATGAAACTTACGAAAAAGAATTGGTTATTTTAATTGATTATTTCATGTAAATAATTATTTTACTATTTTATAATAAAACCGTAAAAAAATGTCCTGTTGCTACAATGTTTATTTCAACGAATTATCAATAAATCCCTTTATTGATACAAAAGTTCCACATATTTGATAACTTGAATATTTTTTATTGAAAATAATTGAGGTTAAGCATTATCGTTACGTTAATCTAGAGAGATCACTTCTTAACATTTTATTGTGTTAATATTCGACACTTACAAGTGTCAAAAATCTTCGGATGAACCATGGATTATTTTGACATAAGTTTATGTAACATTTAACACAGAAATGTGTTATTTTTTTTAACATAAAACATTTACGTTAAAATGACACAAAATTTATGTTAAATTTTTTTTGACACATATTTTTGTGTTAAAAATGACGCAAAATTTTTTACTGTGAGTTCAACACACACACACACACACACACACACACACACACACACACACACACACACATATATATATATATATATATATATATATATATATATATATATATATATATATATATACAGACATATAGTCAACATCCGTTGGAAACTTGATTTTCGAAAAACGGGGTAAAACCAATAACTTCCCCACTTTTGAATTTTCTTAGCGGAAAGTAAAAAAAAAAAAAGTAGAGCATCCGACATGTCAGCGTGAAAATTCAGGTTCGACTCCCGGCTTGGTTCTGGATCTTTGAATTTTTTTCAAGATCTTCTTTGCTACCAATGAGTGGAGATTGTCTTAAGAAATAAAATACTATTTATCTGGATATTATACCCAATATGTTAGAATTAAAATCAGTAGTTGTGAAGTAATAACTAAAAGCCAAATTAAAACATATGATTTCATTAAAAATCGAGAATTCAAAAATTTAATACAATTTCTAAAAAATATAAGCATACATATATTAATGATACTATTGAAAAAAATTTTAAGAATTGAAAAGTGTGTTACCTGCGTCGCACAAAGTATGTCCATGGTGTATTCAATTTCTTGTTCTAAATCAGTGCAGTCCAACAACCCCTTGAGTACCACCTGTCCGATCAAATCGTGACGGGAAAAGCGATCGAAGTCGTACACGGAAAACTGCAGATATCTGTCGCGCAACTCTTCATAAGATACGCTGAAAAGTATTCAAATTTCGAGTTTAAGATTCATTGGAAATAAAATTTGTGAGTTTCTTACCTAAAGATAAAAGTTTCATTGAAAACAGGGTTTAAGTTTTTGCGATGAACTTTTGTTTGGAACTTTCGCTTCCTTTCTGGTAAAAGATAGATTTTTACGTAAGGGTCGCTGCTTCCTGTGACATCTTTTATGGGCAATCCACGAGCTTGCAAAACCTGAAAACAAAATTATTATCGAGGTCGTAACTTCTAATCTATAAACTTTAAAAACGTGGAAAAAAAAATTTTTTTATATTTATAAAATTTACATATTTAGGACTTTTAAATTTTCATCATTTCGGTTTTTTTTAACTTCCCGCTAAGAAAATCGAAGATTTTTAAAAATCGGGAAGTTATTGTTTTCACCCCGTTTTGCCAAAATTGAGTTTTCATCAGATCTCGACGTTTTAAGGTCTCAGGAAGCTTCCCTGACTACTCCCGCGATGTTCTCTCTCTCTCTCTCTCTCTCTCTCTCTCTCTCTCTCTCTCTCTCTCTCTCTCTCTTGTAAGTACATAAACACGCTAAATTTTTCACTCTATCTTTAGAACATTTTTCTGCTTAAAATTGCCCCCGGGCATTTTTGGTTTCAGAAATATTGCAAGCAACAAATTGCAATCTGCAGATTAACATATAAATTTTACTTATTTGTTCGTTGTGGATTGCAAAATAATTAAATATTTATTTCTCATCATTGAAGAGGTTAAGTCGACAGTGGTTATTGTGTGCAGTGGGCTGTTAGCCAAATTAGCGTCAGTTGATGTCAACTTACACTTGAAGTTTACCAGATTTGAAAGATATCATCAATTTGATATCTACTCCGTCGGTAAATTGTTATCAACTTGTTTCTGGGCATCAAATCGCTACTACTCAACAACTTATAAGATCTACAGTGTGTACCACAAGATAGTTTAAGTGACAATACTTATCACTGGTTATTTACTTGGACATTTACCTTTTACTTTACCTTATGTATATCGAGAAGGTTTAAGTGACAATAAAATAACTGGTTATTTTTCTTGGTTCTGATTGGTAATTTGAAACCTCGCACTAAATTGTCTGATCACCTTACAGAAATTTTATTTCAAATCTTCTGGTTATGCCATTAGTGTCTGACACATGTGTTAGATGCAAGAGACCTGTCAAATCATCTGTTATTTGTAACACTTGTCAACAACATTTTCATCCTGGTTGTGTACGTGATTTTGTAAAAACAGGCCGCTTACTGATTGTTGCATAAAACAATTCAACTATCTCCTGGGAAATTTAGATGCAAAAACGAGACTTGCTTCACTAAAATCTACCAGCTCCAACACCTCTTCAGTTTCAAGTTTCAAATCCGCGAGATCTTCTACATCTGAGCGTGTGTCTGCAGGTCGATTATCGGTCTCATCTCTGAAGTCTCCAACGACACCAATTTCACCACTATCACCTACTTCTGACTCAGCATTCGTATCACCTGTTGTATCTCCAAAAATGGCGCAGTTACCAGTAGGTTGGGCAGATAAGTCTCTCGATCAAAAATTAACAGCAATGATGGAGAGATTCTGTAGTCTGGAAGTCTCAACGAATGCAAGATTTGAAAAGCTAGATGCTAAGTTACTAGAAGTTCAACAGTCCCAAGACTCTATTGCTGCGAATCAGGAAAGGCTAACTGCCAATATTAAGGCAAACGCTGCATCAATCATCAAGCTCAGTTCAGATCTTGAAAATCTTAGAGATCAAACAAAAAATGAAATGGCTGCGGTAACTGAGAAATTGTTACTCCTTGGAAATTCAACTCCTGTTGCATCTTCTTCCTCTCAGGTATCAGAGAGCTCTGCCGAATTAGTCATATCGGGTATTCCCGATTCGGTAGCGAATAACCAAACACCAGATGATATCTGTACAGCTGTCCTAACGAATTTGAGTTTGCCAAATCTAACTGGCTGCATCTTAAATGCTCGTAAATTTGAGAATAAAAACAAGCAAGTGCGAGATCAAACTAGGCCTGCCTCTCACTCTTTTATAATTTCAATGATGTCGATCCAAGCTCGTAACTTTGTTGTCAATAAGAAGCGTCAGTCTGGCAATCTTCCGGTAAAGAAGGTTTTTCCTACGCAAGTCGATGATGCATTCAAGGGATCTATTTATGTTAATGAATTTTTTCTGCCAGAAACCCTTCAACTTTTACTCAAAACTAAGGAGAAGGCTAAAACTGCTAAATACAAGTTTGTTTGGGCGAGAAATGGGCAAATCTTTGCAAAGAAAGATGAGAACTCTGAAAGACTAGTTATAAATTGTGAATCTGATCTTATGAAACTTGATTAATGCTTAGATAATTCAACAAATAATTCTCCTAATAACTTAGCTCCACCATTAAATATACTCAGTTTAAACATAAATAGTGTTATTGGTCACTTAACTCAGTTTTTAACTTTAGTTAGTGGTAACCCTTATCCGCTAATGGGAAGATCGATCTGAAGATATTGTAAACTCGAGTAGTAGTGAAGTGTTTAAAAATAAATTGTTTGATTATTTGCTAAATTTAGATAATTAAGTTAGAAGTCAAAAACTGGCAATCAAAAACTTTAATAAGACTTTAAAAATTGAGTAGTTAAAGCTTTAGTATAAAATTATTGTTGAATCAATTACATTATTTTTATTTTTATCTATTATATTATTTTTATTTTGATATATTTCTAATTAGATTAGATTAAGTTTTTGTACTTACATATACATACTTTACTATATTTTATATTTTATGTAAATATTTTGTATTTAATATTGCCATCTGGCCTGTGCCTTGGCATGAATAAATCATTAATCAATCAATCAATCTCTCTCTCTTCAAAAATAAAATTTTTGACCATTTGTTGAACTTGGATTATTAATTTTGTTATTGTAAAGTGATAGGTTCTCTGATAATTACTGTTAGATTCTAAGTGTTAAATTCTCCAACTTTGTTATTTTATCGGCTGTTATAAATTGAATAATTTAGTGAGTATGCTAGTTGAATCAGATAAAATTAATATAAATTTTTATATTAGATCTTTATTATAGTTTATGTACTTATATAATTTTTCTATTATTATTGTATTTGTAAATCATATTGTATTTAAAATTGCCATTTGGCTTGTGCCTTGGCATTAATAAACTATCAATCAATCAATCAATCTCTCTCTCTGTAAGTACATAAACACGCTAATTTTTTGCTCTGTTTTTGCAACATTTTTCTGCTGTAAATTGCCTCCGGCATTTTTTGTTTCAGAAATATTGCAAGCAACAAATTGCAATCTGCAGATTGACATATAAATTTTCCTTATGTGTTCGCTATGGATTGAAAAATAATTAAATATAAATTACTCATCATTGAAGAGGTTAAGTTGACAGTGGTTCTAGTGTACAGTGGATTGTTAGCCAAATTAGCGTCAGTTGATGTCAACTCTCACTTGAAGTTTACCAGTTCTGAAAAATATCATCTATTTGATAACTACTCTGTTGATCTACAGTGTGTGCAACAAGGAGGTTTAAGTGACACTATTCATGACTGGCTAATTACCAAGTGATTTACCATTTACTTTACCTTCTATCAGTGATAACTTGTCAGTAAAGTTCTATCAAATTCTTTCTGACCATTTAATTGTTATGACTTGAGAATTTACAAAGCACCAATAGTGTGTGTACTGAGAAGGTGTAAGTTACACTATAAATAACTGGTTATCTATCTTGTTCTAACTAATAACTTGAAACTTGATATTAAATTGTCTGATCACCTTACAGAAATTTTATTTCAAATCTTCTGGTTATGCCATTAGTGTCTGACACATGTGTTAGATGCAAGAGACCTGTCAAATCATCTGTTATTTGTAACACTTGTCAACAACATTTTCATCCTGGTTGTGCACGTGATTTTGTAAAAAACAGGCCGCTCACTGATTGTTGCAGAAAACAATTCAACTATCTCCTGGGAAATTTAGATGCAAAAACGAGACTTGCTTCACTAAAATCTACCAGCTCCAACACCTCTTCAGTTTCAAGTTTCAAATCCGCGAGATCTTCTACATCTGAGCGTGTGTCTGCAGGTCGATTATCGGTCTCATCTCTGAAGTCTCCAACGACACCAATCTCACCACTATCACCTACTTCTGACTCAGCATTCGTATCACCTGTTGTATCTCCAAAAATGGCGCAGTTACCAGTAGGTTGGGCAGATAAGTCTCTCGATCAAAAATTAACAGCAATGATGAAGAGATTCTGTAGTCTGGAAGTCTCAACGAATGCATGATTTGAAAAGCTAGATGCTAAGTTACTAGAAGTTCAACAGTCCCAAGACTCTATTGCTGCGAATCAGGAAAGGCTAACTGCCAATATTAAGGCAAACGCTGCATCAATCATCAAGCTCAGTTCAGATCTTGAAAATCTTAGAGATCAAACAAAAAATGAAATGGCTGCGGTAACTGAGAAATTGTTACTCCTTGGAAATTCAACTCCTGTTGCATCTTCTTCCTCTCAGGTACCAGAGAGCTCTGCCGAATTAGTCATATCGGGTATTCCCGATTCGGTAGCGAATAACCAAACACCAGATGATATCTGTACAGCCGTCCTAACGAATTTGAGTTTGCCAAATCTAACTGGCTGCATCTTAAATGCTCGTAAATTTGAGAATAAAAACAAGCAAGTGCGAGATCAAATTAGGCCTGCCTCTCACTCTTTTATAATTTCAATGATATCGATCCAAGCTCGTAACTTTGTTGTCAATAAGAAGCGTCAGTCTGGCAATCTTCCGGTAAAGAAGGTTTTTCCTACGCAAGTCGATGATGCATTCAAGGGATCTATTTATGTTAATGAATTTTTTCTGCCAGAAACCCATCGACTTTTACTCAAAACTAAGGAGAAGGCTAAAACTGCTAAATACAAGTTTGTTTGGGCGAGAAATGGGTAAATCTTTGCAAAGAAAGATGAGAACTCTGAAAGACTAGTTATAAATTGTGAATCTGATCTTATGAAACTTGATTAACGCTTAGATAATTCAACAAATAATTCTCCTAATAACTTAGCTCCACCATTAAATATACTCAGTTTAAACATAAATAGTGTTATTGGTCACTTAACTCAGTTTTTAACTTTAGTTAGTGGTAACCCTTATACGCTAATGGGAAGATCTATCTGAAGATATTGTAAACTCGAGTAGTAGTGAAGTGTTTAAAAATAAATTGTTTGATTATTTGCTAAATTTAGATAATTAAGTTAGAAGTCAAAAACTGGCAATCAAAAACTTTAATAAGACTTTAAAAATTGAGTAGTTAAAGCTTTAATATAAAATTATTGTTGAATCTATTACATTATTTTTATTTTTATCTATTATATTATTTTTATTTTGATATATTTCTAATTAGATTAGATTAAGTTTTTGTACTTACATATACATACTTTACTATATTTTATATTTTATGTAAATATTTTGTATTTAATATTGCCATCTGGCCTGTGCCTTGGCAGGAATAAATCATTAATCAATCAATCAATCTGTGTGTGTGTGTGTGTGTGTGTGTGTATGTGTGTATGTGTGTATGTGTGTGTGAACCTCTCATAACTTTTGAACGGCTTGACAGATTCTATCGCGGTTGATGCCAATCGAAAGGGCTTGACTGAGCTTAAATTTTGAACGGCTCGACTGATCAATTCGGAAAACTAATCAGCTCTTAACATTAAAAAACCACGTCGATCGCTACCAAGCCGGTCAAAATCGGTTGATTCGTTCGGGAAATATCGTGAACGAAAGAAATCGAAAAAATGGAATTTTTCAAAAAAAACTCTGAAATGTCTTATCTGATCAATTTATGTTAACATACTGTTCGTAGTACTTAAAGAATTGCATAGATTAGTGCAAACCGCGTAAAAATCGGTTAATTTGTTTGAGAGCTATCGTTGTTGAAAAATTTTGAATAAAGTGTTTTTTTTACATAACTTCGAGATTTTTTTTGGATCGTTTTCGATGAAATAAAAAAATTATTAGAGCCCACAAACCCACGTCGATCGCTGCCAAGAACGTGAAAATCGGTTGATTGATTCGTGAGTTATCGTTGTCAATAAAATTAGGAAAAAGTGCATTTTTCAAATTTTTCTTAGATTTTCGGTTTGATCAGTTTATGTGTAAAAGTATATTGTAGAATTTAAAAAACTGGGTGGAATGCTGTTAACTGCGTGAAAATCGATTCATTCATTCAGAAGTTATTGCAGTTTGAAAATTCAAAAAATACTGATTTATTAAACTTTCATTAGACTTTTGAGCTCGAAGAGCTCAAAAGCTTAGAACAGCTAACTCTCTGAGCTTGGAGGGCTCGAAGTAACATAAAAATTATATTTTTGAGCTCGAAGAGCTCAAAAACGTCATAAGTTCAATTTTAAGCGCTTAGATATGGAATTAGCGGGAAGTTGCAGTGATGCCCTTTAGAGTCAACCGTTTTCCAGATTTTTTTTTCTGATTTAGATAAGAGGCTATAACGATATGCTTACTGATAAAGATTCTTTATTCTTTTTCGATTAAAATTACTGGAAGAGCTAAAATTATGTTCAATAGACCATGTTTTTTTTTACCCTTCACTTTACCTGTTTCAATTTTTTTGTACATACATATAAAATATTAATGCTCAATATTAAAATAATGGATGGAGAAAAATTTATTTTCGTGTCTCGAGACTAATGCCCTCTAACAAGATTGAAAAGTTGATTTAACGAAATTGGGCTAAGGTTATAAAGCGCTTTATTATTTCGCGAATTGCTGCGTAACGGACGGTTAGAATGTTTAACCAAATTTTGTTTCTACACTCAGTGGCAAGCGAATAAACAGATTAGAGATAGAATAAATATCCGAGATACTTGATATCAGTCGGATAATCAATGTTCGACAGGTTGAAAATTAACACCTATAATCGTTATTATTTGCGGGATATTCACTGTCAATATTTGAAGTATCTCAGCTGAGTGGCGTTTATCGAATCTGTAATGAATCTAGAACACCGGGAATATAATTTAATGCATCAATATGTTGAACTAGTTTACGAACGTCCAACGTCAAAAGGTAACGCAAACAAAGGAGCCAACACTATGTATATAAGACTTTATGTTTACGCTTCATTGATATACAAATTAATTTTATATCTTTCAGTCCTCCATGATATTGTTATGAATTTAATATCTTTCAAGTTTAGAATTAAGAAAAATATTTTTTAAGTGAAAGTAATAAGTTTTCGCAATTAAATTTAACGAATTTTAATAACCTAGAAGGCCGAAAAAAGCAATTTTGAATCATTTTTTCTGTAGAGGCTTTTTAATTAATTAATTAACATGAAAATGGATTGACATGCAGAAGCGATCTTTAGTTTTATTAATAACTTTTTTTTTTGCAAATAATTAATTATCTAGCTCGTATAGAAGTCGTTCGGAAGTAGCTTCAAAAGAAGTGTCTTGTGATGAGCATGAAATATTCATTTTAAATCATCATAATTCAAAAATCATAAGAAATTCTATTAATATATTATCTAGTGATTAATCGGAAAAATTATAAAAATATCTATTTCTAACAAACTAGCGGTTTGACGACAAAAATGATTGATTTTCAATGAAAATTTTAATCTTCAATTGTTTACAAAAATTTAAAACATTTATCGGAATTCTTAATCCTTGGATCAATTACTGAAAAATTTTGGAAAAAAAATTGTGTAAAATTAGAGACTTAAGTCATCAGCCGTTAATCGATAAATCTTGCTCACGGACTTTGAAAATATAGTTGTGAGATAAAGGCGTTTAAATTTCATCGGCCTCAGCTGAGTTTTTGTACGTCACGTTCCAATCAGGCTTTACAAATATTCATGTAATTTACTCGTCCGATTGACATTAAAGCTTCTGTGTATATATACTGAGACACCCCTGGTTAAAAATATTGATTGAAAAGGATTGAAAATGATGAAATTAGAATACTTTTGAATAATTTCAATTCTTTTTCATGTATATATAGATATACAGTTCACATAGGGTGACTGATTCCCAATACTTTTCAATCAATATTTTTAATCAGGGACTACAAAATGCCTCGGTTTTACCAGCCTAGCGAACTACTACGCGAAATTTTCGCTATCGACACTAACTAAAATAATGTGTAGCTCCCGTGACGTCACAGGATGACATGAGGAGGGGAAAATCAGTTACGAAAACCTTTTGAGGTTTAGACTTGAGCGGTGATCGACACTTTGATCTATTCCCCGATGTCAACCACCACGTTAAAGATTTCTTAGTCAATTTACTACTATAGCACTATTACTACTATTAGGTGATTACTCACCAAACACACCAAAATTCATAAAAAGTTTATTGTTAATTATTTTAATTAATCTTATATTCTCTATTACTACTATTAGGTAACGACTCACCATAATTTACTACTAATTCTCTATTATACTTCTAACCAGAACAATTCAGAACAATCTTTAATTTTGGTTAGTAGTTATTTAAATTGTTACCTACAATTTATGTATGTAATACGAACTTTATTTAAAAATTTTACAATTTACACGTACCATTTCAATAATTAATAGTTTTATGAATTATTGAATATACTGCCTAATAGTAGTAATTTAGTGAATAAAAATATTTACAAAGTAAAATATCTTCAACATCGAAAAATATTTCAACATCGGAAAATTTTTAACACCGCTTTAACACAGGAAAAAAAATATTTACACCGCTTTCGATGTTGGAATTTAACACCGCAAATTTTAACACCTACACCGCTTGGACTTACCCCGGTTTTTTTACAGTGTATAGTTATTGAAGGAGTTTTAGTATTACTATTTTCACCCATTATTAGTTCTCTTCACATTTATAACATATTGGATACGTTCAGCATACGTTATTAAGTCTATATGTTCAAATGACGATTTTAACGTTCAATACGTTGATCCTACGTTTTCAACGTATAATACGCTCAACCTAGGATTTGAACGTTCAATACGTTGAATCTACGATTTAAATTTCGACTCGGGTAATTAAGACAAGTTAACTAGGACGCGTGAGAACTTCTGTCCGAATTAATAAAATAATTTAAAACCAAAAACATTCATTTTTTCACGGAAGTGGAACATTCCCGAGCAGCGAATGCCAATTTTTAGAAGCTTAGACGATTATATTCTTATCCGCGAGGTTTAGTGGTCCAAGTAATTAAATTTTTAAAATAAATAAAAATTTAGTGTTTCAATACTTAAATATATTTACATCACAAAAATGAAAAAAAGGCATTTTTTCAAGTTTCAAGTGCGTATAATTCCTTAACCCTCTGAGCCTTCTGGGCGTTTCCCCCACTTTTGGTGAACCGCCCCCTTCTACATTTATTTTATATGCTTCCTACTCCGGTGGCACGCGGCTCACTTAGTCCAATTTCGGCGTTAAGGTAGTCCGGTTATGAAAGCAATATTTGAATAATTGCAATTGAAAATGACATTTTTTGTGCATGTAACATACGAGAAGCGTGGGAAAATGACAGTATTTTTAATTTTTTCCATCGAAGGAACTTCACCACTTTATCGAAAAACTAGTAGATTGAAAAATATGATATTTCGAACAATTAAAAAAAATGAAAATTATTCACCCCGTAATTTTCGAGATTAATTAAAATAAATTTCGCTTTTAGAGGATTATTTTTAGGAGAAGGGGTACGAAAAACAGCCGCTAGTCACTGAAACTGTAGGGTGGGTGTATATGTATAGAGACTATAGTAGTCGAGGAGTACAGTGACGTTAGAAAAACTTAACCTACAACCTTAATTCTGTCGATACGTCTAACATGGACAGTGAGTCAAAATTTTTACCTGGACTGTCGCGGAGGTACTACCTTAAAGGGTTAAAATATACGTTGTTATGATGATAGTTAAGTATAGATCTACATTAAGTGTGTTTCTTGAGAACTCCGACAGATAGCACAAGCGGCATATTTTTACTAGAACTATACTTGAAAATTACGTTAGTTAAAAGAGCAAGTTTGGTGGAAAAAGAACCGTCTAACGCAAAAATAACATGAATTACATTCGATAGTTAACTTTCTAATTAAAAAATTTCATAATTATTAAAGATGTTACTTTTCTATTATTTATGCCAAATAACAGGCGACCGTAAAACTAAACATTTTTTTTAAATTTAAAATCTGTATCATTTCTAAGTACATTACCTTCACCACAAGCGCTTCAATTTCTTTGTCATAGCGCAATGCAAAGTGTAGTTTCCCCGCAACTTCCATTTCTACTGTACTTGAACTTTCGGTACTTTCTTGTCTTGTTAAGTCTTTTTTGTACAGCTCCGGCTATAAAAAATTATTTATTTATTTATTTTCCATTACATAAACCCAAAAGCCCAAAGGGCCAATAAGAGGGTTGCTTAATTTTTACAACGTTGAAGATTTTGACAGAGTAAGAAACTTAAGTAAAAGTATGACTCTATATAAAGACTCTATACTCGAGTAAAAATGAAATTATTATATTGTACGGAAAAATAATAAATTTCTTTCGACTGCCGCACTACAGCCGTTTGGTGGACTATTACGCCGCACGCTAAAAATTTACTCTCTCTAACATCGCCGCAGCACCGCTGCACCACTGCCGCACCAATTCTAAATCATATCTACAATTTTATAAAAAATGGCCTCATAATTAATTTATTACGCAATAATTAATTAATGAATAACATGACCAGAAATTTTAATGTAAGATCTATTGTTCAACCTCCTTTTATTCAAATGCCTAATATTCGAATAAAAAAAAGATTTTTTAAATCAGACTGAGGTACCGCAAAATTATTGAATTTTTTAGTCGTATTATTGATGTAGGTTTTTAAGTTCGTCATCGAGTTGAACAGAACCGGCATGCCTATCGAAATACCCTGAAAGAATTTTTAAAATGAAACTGCGATGGGATTCGAACCGGGGTCGTCTGCATGAAAGTCTCAAACATTACCAACTGTGCTGAAAGTCGAAGTTAACTGAGGAATTTAACTTAGCTATTTGAATGATCAACAAATATTTTATTTCAATGTATACCACCAAACGGTGGTACGACAGCTGACCGAAATTTATTATTTTTTCGTATAAAATAATAAATTTATTTTTACTCGGGAACTTGATAATTTGTAATTCGTCACAGCTGTGGTGCGGCGAATAAAAATATCTTTACTTGTCACGGTGGTGGTACGGTAGTATGGCGACTAGATAAATTCTTTACTTGTCACGGCGGTGGTGCGACGGTGATGCGGCACTTGTAAAATAATCAAAATTGTCACGACTGTAGTGCAACGATAGTGCGGTGCTTAAAAAGCCGTGCAGGGGTGTTGCGGCGAGATTCTATTCTTACTCGGGTATAAATTAGTTAATTAATTAATTTAGTTCGTAGAAAAAAAAATGAGCAAGAAGAAAAGATAACAAAGTTTGAATTTAAAAATTTTTCCCAAGACATAAATAGCCTAAAGTATTTTTATATTAAATTTACTTTATCGGAAAACTGTCGTAACTATTTATCTGATCGGCTCAGAGTAGATATAATGGTAAAAGAAAAAAAAAAAAGAAGTATCGAACCTTGATAAGTCCAAGACTAGAGTCACTGCGGCTCTCAAGACTGCAGATACTGAATTTAATATTCGGAAGATCAAGACGATGAGACAATTGACGTTGAAATGTTTGATGTCTTGTTGGTACGATTGGTAACGTTGTTTGACGTAATACCTGCGGAACATAATAATAATTTTTATTAAAAACATTTCAAATTGTATATTGATGGACAAATTTTATTAATATGGATTTTTGTTAATGTAACCTTTTTGCTCTCTTTCTGTTCTTGAATGTACTCATGTGTGATGGGCTCTGATTGTAAATCTGGCAACGAATGGCTAATCCTTATGGCATTTTGCTGTGAAACATCCCCGTCGTTATCATTGTCACCCTCTTGCCTGGCAACAGCCATCAGCCATTTCCACGTCGACGAACAGTGAAAACTCACAGTGGCAAGAAAAACAAGAGCCATGAGTGCTACTCCACTACCAATTAACAGTTGGTAGGTAAAATTTTCATTCCAATCATCTGTTTAACAAAAAATATAAAACTTCATTTTTTTTTTTTTTTAGAAGAAATGATTTTGATAAAAAAAAAAAAAAAAACATTTTTTTGTTCAATAAATATTTTAGAAGTAATGGTCATTTTGATCAAGCTCCAACTTTGGATTTTTATGATTTTTTCCAAAAATCAATGTTTCAGGAGATGATCATTTTTGTAGTGATTAGATACTCTTTTTTCATTTTTCACTATGCGATTTATATTTATCTAGATAATGATTTGGTATTAAATTCGAAAAATTTTTAAAATTAATAGTTTTTTCGTACGAAAATTAAGTTGATAAATTATTCAAAAAGAGTTTCCCAAAGATTCTCAATATCAAGTTATTATTAAATAAAAGTTACACAATGGAGTGTAACTTTATTAATTTACAAACGTGAGTGGACTATAATGGAACACAATACAATATAATATAACAATTGCTGAACAATACAATCGATAAAGGTGAGTCGTTCCATTATCACAGATATAAATTCTCATTTCAAGGCTCTGTAGTAGCACAAGGCCGTCGGGACTCAAGTTATCCCTGCTAATTGCTAACGCAGTTTAGGCCTTTACTGACATACTGATTCACAACCTTGTAGATGCATTAGCAGAAACTCTGTTTCGTATTAAGCATTCTTTGAGTCCCCCATATAATAACAAGACCTTCAAATTGACTTTATTGACAAAACCATAATTAGATGTCTCTCTATTGTTTCGTTATATTTTGTTATAATATCAATCGATATTTAGATTAGTATTAATAATACTGCAGTTGTCTTTAAATTAAATGGACAACTTGCCCTAACTATATAATATACAAACTTTATTTTAAATTATAAATATAAATACGTATACATGAAATGAAAACAAACTTTCTTAATTACATTTTCATTACGAGATTTCCTTTGACTAAATTTATATAATATTGCGCTAGTTTTAAACATAGAACGGGAGAAATGTCACGTGCCAAGTTTCCGTCTCTGATAATTGCGCGTGGCATAACTTGTCTACAAAAAACTGTTCAAAAACAACATTTTTTTGCATTTTATCGATTGGATCTTATTGTGGTTACATATCCTTAATACAAAAATGATAAAAGTTGGAGGCTATGACTAGGATAATATTATTTTATGATTCTACACTTCTCACAAAAATTAAGGGAGCAGAAAAAAATCCAAATTTTTGGGGGATTTTCAACAGGCTGTAACTTATACAAAAATGGTCGTACAGCAAAAAAAAAAAAGCAAATTGTAGCTCTAAGTGTTTTGTTTTTGGATCTGAGTTTGAAAATTTTTTTTTGAAAATATTTTTCGAGTAATCATAAGAAAACCACTTGAAAATACCCGAAGCTTTTTTCCATTTTCATTGCAATCAAACTTTCTGCAAATTGGTAATTTAACTTTTTAGTGTTCAATTTCTGCAATAATATTCATAATGAATTATAAACTAAACATAATAAATTATAAATTATTGACGCTGATGTATCGTTGAGCTTATTTTACTTAGAGTATACTTGAGGTATTATATAGGATAAGAGATTTCAAAACCAGGATTTCACATATTTAACTCTTCCAACAAACTTTATCAGAAATTTTTCATGTTTTTCTGTTGTAAAAACAAAGTTTTCAAGGTTTTTATTCATGATCGCTCAAGAATTTAACAATAAAACAAAATGGTTACATTTCAATGCTGGCAACGTGTAAAAGAAGCCTACATATAAGGTGCATCAGTAAGCGCGTGTAATTTGAAGTTCGAGAAGCATAAAGTAAGATTCTTCATGAGTGTTTCTTAGAGAAGCACTCATATTTTGATGTAACAATCATATTTTGAAGTCTTAACATCATTTCATTTGAACTTTAAAGGGTACAAGAACGGTTTTTTTACACGGAAAGAAAATCTGAAGGAATTTTTACTATTTTACTTTAGTAATTCTTATTAAATAAAATAGTAACGGTGAACTATACTTCTCATTTAATAATTTTACGATCTACTATTGTAAATTTCATTAAACAAACAAGACTAGCCAGTGACTTAAAAAGTTAAATACTATAAAGCAAATTATACAAGATGTATTAGTGGACTTTACAATTCAACTATTGTAAAAATTGACAGTCAGTTTTTTTGAAAGAAATTTTAGGAAGGGGGAAGGTAGGAGAGGTTGGACTCATTGGTAACCTTCTAATAACCGAAAATATGAATCAGAATTTTCGTCCAGGAATCGAACCCAGAAACTCTTAGCTGGTAGCCGGAGACTCTCTCTTTACGCTATCCGAGGTCAACTACTATTAATGTACTTTTGCATTTGAATAAATTCAGAGTCTAGCACTGTTCACGGCCATCACTCACACTAATTGAAAAACATTCCAATTCAACTATTGTAAAATTTGTTACTTCTATAAGAAAGATGCAGAGGCAGCACTGGGAATTTGAAAATAGATATTTATGTCATAAGGCCGTGAAGTGGCGGTTTTCTGACAGCGACGATATTTCGATATGAGCTTAAGGTTTGTGGCGGGACGGTTCGAAACGGGCATAAGTTTAACGTCCGAAGCGTAGCTGAAGACGAAAATTTACGCTCGTTTTCGAATATTCGCGTCACAAACATTAAAGCGAATATCGAAAAAAAATCGTTGCCAAAATCGCCACTAAACGACATACAATATTTTTTGTTATTACCGCTCCATAAGTTTAACTTTTGAGAGATAGGAGGCAAACAATGACATATTTAAATTTTATGAAGTTTCACAAGGGCAAAAAAACTTAATTTTATATTAATTATCTTTTTATTAATATTTATTTATGGCGTGGTTATTATTTTATTAACATTAAGTCCGCTTCATAATAAACTGCCAGCAGAGAAATAATTAGCGCCACTTAATAGTAACTGTTTAAAATTTACTTAAAATCATTGATCGGTACACTAGAATGTGACTTTTTTGTTACAATCTCTCTCATTTTCGTCTGGGTGTACTCGAAAAGTCCGAAAAAAAGGAGGGGGCAAAACTTCACGGCCTAAGCCGTGAAAAAAAGACGGTATATGGTAGAGTCTCTAGAAAAGAGCTGTGGTGGTCTTAGCGCCTCGACGCCACCAATGGCCAAACCTGCTACTAAAATACGCCTCGACACCATCATCAGCCAATACCGGAATCAACATCAGTGGCGCCAACGTACCTGACTATAACTAAATATATCATTATTATTATTATTATTATTATTATAACTAACCGACGCTACAGCTGTAGTTTTCTCCAAAGACTAATTATTTATTACAAATTGTTATCTAATAACTAATTGTTAATTAATAAAATACATTTGATTAACTTATACATCTATGTGAGTTATTGTAGTGGTATTAAACCAACCCCCTACAATTGGTGATCCCGACGTGATTGAAAAAATAATCTCACAAAAAAGCATCGCGTGCCCGCCAAAATAATACATCCGCGGCGGCCATCTTTTACCGTATTCAGTGCGAATAAAATATACACAAAAAACAATCAAATAATTATCAGGTGACACTCAAAAATAAAACCAAAATGGGTATTGATCGTAGTCCAACAAAAAAACCAGACGACCATAATCGAAGTCTGATTGATTGCACCGAAGAAGAGTTGTTGGAGTACGGCGTAGACGGCGAGCCCAGGTGCGCAAAAAACAACAAGAACTTGTTTGGTAATCCCATTAACCAATTGACTGACCAAATATCCGGTGGTTCGAACCAGGACAACATCACGCCTGGTGACATTGGGAACACAAGCACACGGCAAAGCACCACAAACCAAAGTATGCTAAACCCACTTACGTTACAACAACTAATTGCTTTTAACAACATGATTCAGAGAAATCAACCAGCCAATACACCAACGAAAAAACCAAAAATGTCGGTGTTCATGAAAGAACGACCAGAAATCTAGTTCATAATGGTAGAAACTGTATTCGACACCGCTGGAATAGTCGATGACAGAGTAAAATATGTCAACGTCATCAGGGAACTAGACGCAGTAACGATTGATCAACTGGATGATGTCATTCGTCAAGAACCAGTTACAGATAAGTACCAAACTCTAAAAACAGCTATTCTCTCATGACTCTCTGATTCTAGACAAAAGCAGGTGCACAAACTCATCAGTGAAACCACTCTGGACGGCAAAACACCATCACAACTACTGCGTAAGATGCGTGAACTGGCCAATGGTGCCGTGGACGACTGCGTTCTACAACAGTTATGGCTGGAGAGACTTTCTCCGAACATCAAGCCTCACCTCATCACAATGAGCAAACTTCCGCTGGAAACAGTGGCTGGATTTGCGGACAGTTTCATGGAAGTTTTGGGACCATTTCCATCTGTCATGGCTATGTCTCGACAAACTTCAATCCAGAACGGGACCAACCTTGAGTTGAAAATGCTAGAATTACAGCAGATGCTTGGAACTTGTATGAAAGAGATCCAAGACTTAAAAATACAACAACAAAGCATGCAACAACGTAAGTCTATCAAGAATGACAAAACTAAAATCAACTGGGCCTCTGAAGCAGACGAAGCCTTCGAAGCTTGAAAGCACGAACTTGCGAAGTTCACTTTACTTACATTTCCATCCTTAACCAAACCTCTTGCTCTCACCACGGACGTCTCATTCTCGGCTATCGGCGCCAAACTCGAGCAGCTGGAAGGTGATACCTGGAAGTCAATCGGATTTTTCTCCAGAAAGTTGAGCGAAACTGAAAGAAGATACAGCACATACGACCGTGAACTCCTGGCAATCTTTGCAGCAACGAAATTTTTTTTCGTGTACAAAATACCGGTTCAATAAAACTTTTTTGGGGCTACTTTGGCGCAAGGTCCAAAAGTGCTGCACTTGGTATTTTTTTTTCTGTTAGGGTGAAAAAAATTGCTTTGTATTTCTGACATGTTCGTGGAAAGAATAAGTTTTTAAAACCATAAAAAAGGCTATTCGGCAGTCGAAATGTAGATTTCTTATCGTAACAAAAATAAGTGTCGATACAAAATTATGTTCAACTATCTTGCTCAAGACTTCAATAACTACAGTTAATTAAGTCAAGAAGAATATAAATAAATTTAAAAATTATGATGCTCACTGTTACGTTCCCAAATTTTGGGTGTAATTAATTTTTAAATTTAAATAATTTATTTAAATGTCCAGATTTTGACCTCGTTAGGAAGTCGATAGACTCCAGGTGGGTCATGTCACTGATTTATCCACGAAGTACTTTTTAAATATACATAATTTAATAATTCTCATTTTTAATTTATAAATAAAATATATTTTAATATTTTACTTTTGTTTTACCTGCCTACAGGTAGATAATGGGTAGAGTGCCTGAACGCTGGCTAGCGCTCTGGGCAATTTCACCAGGGTGAGAACAGCTAATAAGCGCTCTTACCCTGGGGGTAATAGTTAGGATATTTTTGGATAGGATACCCGAACGCTGGCTAACGCTCGAGGTAAAGGAACCAGGGTAAAACGCTGATAAGCGCTCTCAACCCTGGTTGAAGGTTTTAATAAGTACCCATTTTAATCGATTGACAATTAAAAAAGAAGTATTTATTAATAAGGAATTGGCAGGTTCAGCCTCGGCCCAGCAGAGATTCCTCCTCTGCTAAGTCCTCGGACTGACTGTTCCAGAGGAAGTCTGGAGACAGAATGTATCATACAATAATAATTACAATGAGTTTTATAATGAATTTAAGCAACGTTGCATCTCAGGTTACCCTATGAGAACATCAACGCAGTCCAAAACCCACAACGTAGACTGTTTAGTCTACTAGGCTGCGTTGACGTTCTATAAATCTGTTATCTCGAGGTATTTCCGTTACGAAATACCTCGGATAATAATTAAATGATTTAAATAATTATTTAATGATTTTTAAAATAGATTTATAAAACTTTAAAGAAATTTAAAATTTACGAGAAAGTAACACTCACTAATTTTAGTTTAAAATTAGTGAGATTTAAGTGAAATAATAAAAAAGTTAGCAAAAATTCAAACTAATTTAAGAGCAATAGAATAAAAAAAGATGAGAGAAATTCAATTCCTATAAGTTGTCGTATTCGAATGTTATCTTCGAAAAAAGATGAAATAATATGAGTTTTTACGATTTTGAAATCGTGTTATTTTTTAATTATTCGATCGATTGAGTTGATCTTTGAAATTGATCTTATTATTCCTCTGTAGAGTAAGTATGTGAAGTTTAGTAGGGATCCATTGCGGATTATATATACTATCGACGAGCTGTATCGGAAAATAGCTAAATTTTTCTAAAGTTCTGTCATGACGACAAATACAATAGTTAGATTTCTATGAAATCTGCGAAAAAGTATGAAATTTAGTAAGATCATTTAAACAAGGTTCAATTATTCGTCCCAAAAAAGTATTTTACTTACAAGAAATCTTCTAAACTTTAGGTACATACTTTCGAAAATGATATTGAGAAAAACAGAACGAAATTTGAGCCAAATCGATCAATAATTTTTTGAGTTACAATATGAGCAGTTTTTGAAAATACAGCTTTGTGGAAGTTAAGTTTGAAGTTTTAGTACGATAGAAAATTAGCACTTCGACACTCTTCAATACGTAAGATAGGTCGGCAAATATTTATTAATTTGATTTATCTTTTTGACAGTATACTCTGAATACATATTATTTTCTCAAAATATGAAAACAATCGATTTTTTAAAATTTCTAAAGGAATTTTCGTTCGTAGTGTTAGAAAAAAAATTCTTAGTTTTAACCGGAAAAATTCTTTTGCTAGATCGTTTTATATTTTTAAATGCTGAAAATAATTTTTTTCAAGCTTTATAAAAGACTCTCAATTAACAAAAAATTTTTTGTAACAACATTTATCGACAAGCTCCAATATAGTCTTTGAAATAAATAGGTCCTCTAGTAATACTAAACCCATAAGAAAAGTATCGATTAAAAAAAAAAGATGAAAGCCTTCTTCTAAAGTATTGTTTGCTGGAAGATTGGCCTTGACCCTAACCTCTCCTCGCCAACGAGTTTACTGTGCCACGTTCGAGATGCTTCGAGTAGTATGAGCTTTGTTTTTTGATGCGTGTTTATTAAAAATGAAAAATGAGGAGAATTTACAAAAAAGCAAAAGACTTTTGTTGTTGGCTTTTTATTGTAAAATTTTTCATTATGAAAAATAAAATATTCATCCATCCTTTCAAGGATTTTTCTCGATATTTTTATCAATAAACTTTACAGTAATATTCGCTATTTATGAACGTATAATGCGTTTTCAGATAAAATCAAATATTTAAGATAGATAAATAACACCGCTGGTTGGGATAGTTGGATCAGCAAATACTCGCTCTAGAGAAACAGGTGGAAGGAGATAACTCTGGTGAGTCAAGGTAAAACTAATCATACAGCCCTCATGGGACAACTTTTACCAGTTTCGAAAGTTCATTAAATATTAATCACAAAACTGTAAAGCTAACGTTGCAACTTTTGATGATTGAAAATCATTTTTGTCTATTTATAATTTTGTCACTGCTGGTCATCTATTTATACATTGTTAGTCTCTAAAGTTTGATATTTAAGTAAATGCATCTGAGGTTAATCAGAAACGAGATATAGTATGCTGTTGCTCATTTTGCCACTCAATAGTGTCACCTCACTCGGATTATCGCTAAATCATTTGTAGTCGTGATTATCCGTTGAAAAAATTATTTTTATGTGACCTAATGTGATTATTGGGTAATTCTTTTTGAAAGACTGTTTTTTTCGCTTGTATAGCAAAATATTGATCTATGTGCTGGAAAAAATTCCATAAAAGTTTTAGCTATTAATTTTAATTCTAACACTTTTTTTTTTTTTTTTTTTTTTCATTTCAAAGGTTTTTCATTTAAAATATATAGTAAGGATTTTTTTTTCAATTTCCTATAACATAGCGGCATTTAATGTTACTTCAATGGACCAAACTATAAATGGTAGATACTATGAGACTCTTTCAAACTACTTACAGCTGATTGACGTCAACTTATATATTTTGGTTTTCCCGGTGAAACGATTGAAGTGATAAAAATTTAAAACCAAGTTTCTTGTAGAAAATTTAATTTCCTAAAAAAAAAAGTTCCATGCGTTAGCGCGCTTGAAAGCATTGTTTAAAATGTATAGAGCATTTTACAAATTAATTTGAAAAATAATAGAGGTAAATTCCATTAATTCTGAAATTAATTGAAAGCCGTATTATAAAATTTTTTACGACGATTTTGAGGATAAAAATGTTTTGTATTAACGTATTAGTAAAATTTGTCGTCAAAATTTTTTTTTCATTTTAACAAAATCTACAAATAATTCATACAAATAAAAGTTTTTCGTTTTTTTATCTTAAGTAATTATTTTCCTGATGTGTTCAGTTGACATTTTCGAAGATTACTTGTCAAAAATTGGGTTTATAACAATTAATTACATAAAATTTCTTCGTCAGATTTTTTTCCAAAAATCATTTTATATGCAGTTAACATTGATTAATCATATATTTGAAAAATTCATCTTTTCATCTTCATGTTACCATAGTTTCTAATCAACTTTGAGTTATGAGGATGTGATTTTTATTTAATGGCGGATTGATATTACTGGTTGTTCAATACGTATATTAATAAAAAAGCCATAAAAATATTATGAAAGATAGCATAAAAGATAGCTATTATAAGATAACAGGCTCTTCATCAAAGAGAATTTCTTCTGAAGAGACCTTTTGGAAATTCTATTTTAAGTTGCGGTGACTCTCAGAAGATACGAACAACCCTCGTGCTCATTTAACGGAACTTAATAGGGAAAGTTTTGTAAATTCGGAAGAATTAAATGCTTAGTTTTTTAGTAAGAGAAAAAAAAACATCCTATAAGCCTGAAAGGAAAAATAGGAAGGATTTTAAGAGGTTATACGAATATAAGAGGTCAAAAAAAAAAATGCAATTTTACAATCATTTTTTCTAAAGAGGCTTTTTAATTAATTAGTATGAACATAGATAGACATATATAGGTGACCTTTAACTTTATTAATAAATTCTTGATTTTTTACAAATAAAGATTTTTCTAGCGATTGTAAGCGATGTTCGGAATGTCTTTTAAAAGATGGTGTCTAGTGGTGAGCACGATATCTTTACTTTGAATTATCCAAATCCAATACTCCTAAGAAATTCCATTAACATAAGATATGATTTTGTGATTTACAAAGGAATTGTAAAAATATCTGGGTCATTCCATGACAAATCGACAAATAGTTTGAATCGACCCCTTTCGATTTCGATAAATTTGATATAGGAATGGCCTTCTGTTCGTTTGAAAAGGGACACTTAGAGCTATTGAAAAATGAATATTTTGGAAAAAAATTTTTAAAAATACTAAATTTGTTAAATTTTGAATTTTTGAAAATCGTTAAAAATGAAGTTTGCAGTTAAAATTTTGGTTCAATTTTTTTTTGTTAAATACCTTGTACTGATCATAAAAGATCCTGAAATTTTTAAAAGGGTGTTTATATTTTTTTCAAAAATATGTATTTTTGAATTTCCAAAAAAAATTTTTTTTCGTTTTTTGCAACTTTTTAATTAAGGTACAGATATGCAAATACATAGTATTGTAATTTTGATCATTAAAAAATTAAATGCATGACGTGGAAACATTAAATAATAAATTAATTTCAACTTCTTTTTTTAGTTTTTGGACATTATCTTAAAGTCATCCTTACCACATGATATAATTTCTTATTTCCTTAACGCATGACATATTTTGTCCGTTTCTTCACTTCCATTAAAGTTTTTAACGCCGAGTAACTCAAACAAATATGAATTTTCAATAAAAACCAGAAATAATGAGATGAGAATGTCAATTTTTTTTCGTTCCTCCGAATACTCTTTTACATACAAATTTCTGTTCATTAATGTTTCTCAAATTTCAAATTATTTCTATGTTGATAGGATGATAAGTGGTGTCAACGACTTGAAATAAAGTAAAAAAAGGACAAATAACGGATTATTTCATGCGCTACGCTCGACCGATAACAACATACTCGGTTTTGTTGAGAATGCACCCATAATCTCAGCCTCATGACGTCACTTCAAGCTTACTAAAATATCTACCATTGCCCATACGTATCGAAAATAACTATTACATCACAAAAATAGAAAAAAATAATGTATTTTTTTTTTTTTCAAGTTCTAAGTGCATACACACAAAAAAAAAAATTTCTTGCGCCAAGAAAATTTTAATGAAATTAAAAGTTATTTTGAAGCAAGAAGAAATTTTCTTGGCTCAAGAAATTTATCTTGTCTCAAGAGACTTTGACTTCATTCAAGAAATTTTCAATCTTCCTTGATATTTTCTTGAGCCAAGAAAATTTACACTCCAGTTAAGAATTTTTTTTTTTCAGTGTATAATCACTTAAAATATGCGTTGTTATGATTGCAGTCAAGTATATAGATCTCCACAAAGTATATTTCTTGAGATATACTAAAAAATTACGTCAGTTGAGTTAAAGAGCGTGCTTTCTTGAAAAAGATGTTTCTAAGGCAAAAGGTATACGCAGTGTGCTAACAATTTAATATTTTAATTAAAAAATTCATTTTAAAAATTCCCTTATTGATTCAAATAATAGAAAAAGAACAAAAAAACATTCTCACCATTATTATTCCCTCCTCGCAATATCTAAAACAGACAGATTTCATTTCTATGATTTCATGCTCTATTAAACCCTAGTGATAAGGTCAGATATAGTATCAAATGAAAAAGTTTTTTGTCGTAATATACCCGATTAATTTGGTGGGTTTTTTTTTGTCTATAACTCGCATACCATTACAATAAACAACCCATAAAACAGGTAACTCTGCGTAGTAGTATTTATACATACATATATATTTTTAGTATAGTCTGCACGCACAAATTCACTGCTCGCAATCACATTAAACTGAAAGTACCTCTTTATTTCAATAAACGCTCGTTTTATTTACTCTCCCCTTCTACTTCCATTTGCTGTCACATGATCCTGTAATTTATTTATCAAGCTCCGTCTCCTTCTCTCTGTCAATTATCTGAATATTGTACAATTAATTTTCCGAGCTCTGTAAAATAAATTAAAATTTAGATTAAAATTACCTTCGCGTTGTCTGTTTTTTGACAAAAACCTTGTAGAAATAATCTTTGTTTAATATCTGGATTCAAATCAAAGATAC
This sequence comes from Cotesia typhae, assembly GCF_013202065.1. Classification (NCBI taxonomy): domain Eukaryota; kingdom Metazoa; phylum Arthropoda; class Insecta; order Hymenoptera; family Braconidae; genus Cotesia; species Cotesia typhae. Next base: position 3,989,381 of record NW_027423752.1, read on the forward strand.
TCTCAATTCTCTGGGGAACATTTGAATCGGCGAAACATATAGTAGGAAAATCTCATATTCAGATAATTTGACTTATTTATTCCGAAAATTTATCTTTCACTAAATTCTGTCAGGAAAATTATATGGCAAAGTTGTAATTTATAACTCACAGTCAGACCAAAAAAATTTTTATCTAATTTACCCGGCGACGGAAAAAAAAAAAAAAAAATAAGAAGGGCAAAACTTTTTGACAAATTACGGGTGAAATGAGATGAAAAAATAATAAAGAATAGAAACCAGCAGACACATGTTATTTCTAAACAATACCTGGCAATGTATGCTTTATTCATAATATTATATTTACCGCCATATTGATTGTTTTTTATTTATCATCGTCTATGTATTCTTTAAATATATGAAAGACGATATTTGAACAACAATTGTACTCTAATAATAAAAAATGATTTTATATTTTCCGACTTGTTTTTATGCTAGACCATTTTTTCTGTCAAATTGTAATAAAAAATATTTATCCCTCCCTCACTCATTTTTTCCTTATGAGAAAAAAAACCCGCATACATTTATATATATTCTAATAAATTATTTATAAACCAAATATTTCCAATTGGTATGAAAACAAAAATAAATTTATATTATATTAGAATAAGCCACACATTCAAATTCTACAGATTTACAGGTTTTATTTATTTTCAGTTTTCAAAAAAGCACTGGTGAGAATAAATAAAAATCAAGATCTTAGTCATGACATGAGGATTAAGATTAAGTATCAGATTAAGTATTTTTCTATTTCACGCTTACTGCTTTTATATTATATTGTAATCTCAGAGCAGACTTCTACTTTTTAGATCTTAACACAATATGTTGGCCGAAAACTTGCTAAAATTTTTTTAATATTCGGCTGTTATGTAAAGAATTTTTCTTTACATATTTATGAATTATAAAAAATCGAGTATGATTCTATTTCATTTTTTTTTAAAGGATAATTCGAGTGTGATCATTAAGTGTCTCGTCCGATCTCTCTCTAAAATTTTACTGTACTTAGGCTATCTCGGATGCGTCAGGGAACAAATAGTCCTAAGTACACAAAATGTTTTTGGGAAAGTTTTTAGATTATCTTTAGATAAGTAAAATAAGAACTCCCAAAATAAATAATACAAAAAAAAAAATAAAAGTCTAGATAGTAAATAAGTTTAGGAAAAAAATAGTTTAAATAATAATGATAACAAATACGTTAAATAATAATTAATAATAAATAATTTAGCTAAATAACTATTCGGATGTTAAAATGTTAAAATAATAGTAAATAACTAAAATGATGTTCAAACAAATAAGAAATACGAATATGAAACAGATAAAAAAAAATATAGAACTTAAAAGTTAAACAATTTAAAATGAACAATTATTAAACCACGAAATTCTAAAATAATACAACTTATAAATTAATAAAATAGAAATATTTCTACAAATAATAATTAAATTTAGAAAACAAAAGAGATGCTAGATTCAAGTACATGCACATTTATTCATACGATTTTTAATAAATAAATTCTTGTTAAACAGTACGAATGTATGTATTTGTCTATGCGTAAATGCGCTTACGTATACACAAACACATAGATGATTAATAGAACATAAGAGTAAGTGAGAAAAATATATTGCGCTCTGACCCAAGTAGAGGGGACTCATACGATATTTTTGAACAACTTAAGAGAGAGGGTGAGGGCCCAAGAAAATAGACAAATAATTGGACATTCGGTTCCCCCAATGAGTGGAAATTAGTAACGCCCTAAAATTCGACACCTTATAATTTTCTCAAGGAAATCTCTCTCGTTGTCCTGACATCCTAGTGTTAACATCGTAAAGTATAATTGTGAAGTGAATCAAATTAAAAGAATAAGTCAAATCAACAAGATTCATAAATTTTTATCAGGTACATTTTAAATAACTAATATTTGTGAATTTAAAAATATTGTAAAATCGTTATATGAAAGAGAAGGATTAACTTTGAATCACTGTGTAATAATTGTAATTATTGTAATTTAACTAATGATATTAATTTTTGATTTAAACAATATATGTATTAAAATTATTCCACGTACAATTTATTCAACAAACATATTATTCTCAATAAATATGAAACTCGGAGTTCCCAGTCTATTAGCCTGATACGCTAGGACTAAATACTAAAATAAAACAATTAATTACCTGTAAATTAACATAAATTTTTACATAACACGGCACATTAGATATAATAAACATTACTTTATATAAAAAAAAAAATTGGAAAATCCAAAAGCGAATGAATCCTGCTTGTTGAATTTATTATATAAATTACATTATATTGGTAATTTATGGAGTAAAGTAGAAAAGAAGGAAACTTATTATTGTTAATTATAAAAGTAACTAGCTGACCCGGTGAACTTCGTATCACTTACATACATTCGTAAAAAGTATAGTCAAAACTTAATACAAAACTTTTATTTACATTAAATGCAACACAGTTATACACTTAATCAATTTAAAGTTTTTATGATGTAATGTATTTTTTATCTTTTCTTGCGGTGTGTAAATATATAAAGATGATGGTTTTCCGACTCATGAACACGCAACGTATAATTTTTCATGAACAAAATAAGGAAACTCAAAGTTGATTCCACAAATTTTAACGACATAATGACTGACCTTGTGATATATTTATGATCGTCAGTGCGATTTAAGCAAGAGATAGCTCGTCGCACATTTGATTGACTTTGACGACCTATAAGTTAGATCGTCTTCGCTTTGACCTTTTAAAAAATTTGGAAAAATTTTTTTTTTGTAGCTTTCTAAGGATTTCTTCAGACCCGAACGTGATTAAAAATTTTCATGGTCATATATATATATATATATATGGTAACGGTAGCCATAGTAACGGTAACCATGGCAACAGTAACCACAGCAACGGTCACCATGGCAACGGTTAAATTGCGTTGATGGTTGTGGGGGAGGGTAAGGTGAGGTTGAGTTCTCTAATTGATAGGTGCCACTGATGGTTTCTTAGATTGGAGAATCAAAACGATATGCCCCCCCAAAGAGAGAGAGATAGGGAAGCGGGAAGAAAGCACGGGAGATAGGGCACGGGAGGGGAAAAATGAGAAGGAGGGGAGGGGGTAGCAAACGTGATGGTTATCGAAAAATTCCTTTTGGCTAGGAATTGTGTAAAATCCCTTCTTATCTCTCGTCTACGGTGAAAAAGGAGTACCTATGCCAAATTTTTAATGAATCGGTCAAATAGTTTCGGAGATCTGGTGATGAGTCAGTGGTATTTCGCTTATATGTATATAGATATATATATATAAACGTACTAGCCGTTCCCGTCCGCTTCGCCGGGCGAATGACATTATAGAATTTTTAGAAACGGATCACGGTTTGTCATAAGTGAAAAAAATCCGCATGGAGAGCGCTATTTAAGTAGTTAAAAAATTAGGCAACGTAAAGTTCGAGAAGTTCAATAAAATTTTGTTCTATATCAGTTTGAAAAAAGATAACTTGCCCATAGTTTGAGATTTAATCTCATGTGACCAATTATTATATCTAAACACATGATTAGCACACAAACATAAACTGTCAATACTTTCTTTACTTGACATTTGTAATCCCTTTTAAGCTTGTTCTGAGCTTTCAATCATTCAAATATTTAGGTTATATTGAAAAAAAAAAACAAGTGACTTCAGCTGTTATTTCTGTAGCAACCACTAAAAAAACAACTGATAGAAAACGATTGACAATCATGTAACTTTTGCATATTGTTACAAACAATTTTATGGGTTATTAAAGTAACCAACTGAAGTAACAATTTTGTTATTTCAGAATTGTTTAAGCGTAATGGTAAACGGCATTTTGCACATTTTGTGACTATCAGAAAAAAAATTTTTTTTTTTTTAAAGAAAAAGTTTTGATAACACTTGACTATGCAAGTCTGATCAGATCTAATTATATGTAGATCTAGATATTATCAGATCTGATCATATATCGACATATATGATTATATATGGGGTTATAACAGCGAGGTATAATCAGATCTAATTATGTATAGATTTATAAATAATTGTATATATTCCTATTTATAATTATATATAATCATATATAATTAGACAAAAACTTTTTTCATTGGGTAATCTTCAATTAGAATAACTTTTTATTTTATTTCCTGAAATTTACATAAAATTTTCCCATTAGCTCATCAGCAGTTAATAGTTTTTCATTCAACAGCAAGTTCAAACAATAATGTCAAACAAACTTAGTTAAGTACTTATAAGTTTATAAACATAATAAATTTACTTCAAATAATCTCCCGAGTTCGTTGAATACTGCCTTTCTGTGAATGGCGAGTCTGAACCTGTGTCTCTCACAATAAAAAGATTTTTTTATAACAAATTTTTTTATACTTTTCTCACCCGAACAATCCCTTTTAAAAAGAGAAATAAGACGTTAAGTGAATATAAGGATTGTTAATTTTTTGCCGTTCGCTTGTCAGCGTGATTGATTAAAATCCTTCGGTATGCTCAAAAAAGGTTATCACTAGCAACATTATCACCCGGCAGTCTCTCTTTCTATAAGAGCTTTATATTCTATTCAATATATTCTCCATTTATGTTCAGAGATCGTTCGGTCAATTTTTAGGATCTTGTTTTGTGTAAAAATACTAAAGTGCTAGAAAGAAATATAAAAATTTGACATTCATCACCTTCAGTGAACCTTGAACTAAAGTTTTTAAGGCTATGGTTTTGAGTTATGAGTTTTGTCTCTCAAGAGACGATGCTTTAATACGTAACTTTCATTTCTATGATTATACGTCTATACATTTGGGCATTCTCATTCTCTTTGATCATAGATAGAGAAATTACTATCTTTAGGTTACGGGCATTCTGCATTGAACTATTCATGTTTTATTTAAAATTCTAACTTGTTTCTCTTTTGAAAGAATTTTTGCACGAAAAATTTTTGCAAGTACTATACGATTGAAAATTTTTTTTTGTCTTCTCGTTGCAACTTTTTTAATTGTATTACTGTTAGTAGCGCATACGTACATCAACGCACACGTACATCAAGAGAATTCAATCAAAATTGATTTTTTAATTTTTTAAATTTTATTTAGTGTAATTTTTTTGGTTTAAAATTATAATTAATGATAGAATCTATTAAATTGAAATTATTGAATTTTATAATTTTAATTATAATAATATATTTTTGTCAATATATATAATTGAAAAAATGATCGTGGAAGAATCTAACGCTAAACAATGTTTAGTTTTTCAGTTCATGATGGCAACAAAAGAAATGACGCAAATAGATGGCGCGTCGTAAAGGCGCGTAATTCAAAATGTTATAATCGGTTGAACTTTATAAAGTTTTTTTGCACTATGCATGATACGAAGCACTAAAGAGTGTTTTTTTCTTTCCTAATTTAATTTGTTATTTAGATTATTAATTACAATAAATAAAATATTTAAATTTTGAATTCCTAACAAACAATCGTTACTCTAAATAAGTACTATATGTCAGAGTAAATATGTAACGGTACAACAAGTTTGTTTTTCCATGCTCGGTAAAGTTTTCTTTCAGCCCTGACACCTACACTTAACACACTGTATAGAGTACTATACGAGACAGTCTCGAGATAGACTCTCGAGAGATGGGAGTGTATTTATAGCCCGACTGTAGAGCATAATTAATCTCAAGTAATGTCATAACTAGCATATACCCACAGAAGTTAATTCAAACAGCAAATGAAGGTCTCGTTTCCAAAGGACTCATTCAAACGTACAAATTACGTTCAACATTAAAGACAAACATAATGATAATGATAGAAAAATTTTTAACAAATTCTTAATGAAGTGAAAGAATGAAAAAATATGTTATTTATAAATAAAAGCTGGCTAGAGAGTGAGAGATAAGCAAAAATGAGTTAAAACTTTTGTGTAGAAATAGTATATTACAACCTAAAGCCAGAAAGTTGGATTTCCTGGCGTATGGGATATGATGGCCGAGGCGTAGCTGAGGCCATCATATCACATACGTCAGGGCATCCAACATTCTGGTCGTAGGTTGTATGCTATTCTTTTTTCTCTTCAACCGAAAGTACGCAACCCCGTGGAAGAGGTTTTGCCGGGCGTGTGGGATTGTTTTACAAACATATGGATTGTTTTATGTACATGGATTCTTTTATAAACATTGCTTTACTAGCTGTCAAAATATAAGCGGAACCAAATAAAATCTACAAAACCTTTATATTTGATGTTGTAAACTTTTTATATAAATTATTCGTTCAGTATTATTATTAAATAGCTCATTAATAATAATCTAGTTGAAAATTATTTTTTCTTCATACCTCGGTCGAAAGTACGTACTTTCCTCTCTAATGGCAGGAAAGAAAGTTTAACATTTACTCCCGGTGAGAAGTACACGCGTGCCCTCTGCAACGGCGGGAGGAAAGAATTTCTCATGCGTAATTACTCTTGTAACTAGGGACTGTTTATTCCGTCATTATAGCAAATTCTTAACCGCTGTAATTTCTATTGCTACCTCTAACCTTAGATAATTTAACAACACCGGAACCTCCAATAACATCGATTACAACACGGACAAAAAAAAAGTACTAACAGAATATAATAAACAATCAACTCCAACTAATTTAACACAAAACCACCAATTTCAGTCTTTGCTAAAAAACAAGAAAATGAACCTCCGTTAAAAATAAGAAAAATTTCTGAAAATAATGTTCCTACCAGTAAACTATCATCAGAATGCTCATCTAAAAATTTTAATTTGAATAATCAAGTTATGAATTATCAAAACTATACTCAGTGGAGATATAATTTTTAACTGCTCCAATATCAAGTTTAAAAACTGTGTATTTTATGGAAGGATTATTAATAATTGCGATCATTCAAGAGAAAATTGAAACGATTGAAAAAATGCAATAAGAGTTTTTCGCTTATAATATGTTTTGTTTGATAAATTTTATAATAACTAATATAGTTTGTTAAACTAATGAAAATAAATACATCTTTGAAAAAATGAAATTAATTTATTTTTATAAAATATGACCAGATTTGACTCTTCGAATGGATTTGATGCCTGCCCCCACGACCAGCAGCACTCGCTTCGCTCGTGCTGCAAATGTCGGGGCAGGTATCAAGACATACTTATCTGCACTTGAAGTTAAAAAAAGTAAAATTGATAACGTACTTTCTACCGGCTATGAAGAAAAATCGTATACACTACACAGGCCCAAAGTTGCAATCTCGGTCCTGCGCGTCATGGTGCCCTCGGCTTCGCCTCGGGCATCATGACGCGCAGGGCCGAAAATTCAACTTTCGGCCCTAGTAGTGTAATATACTATTGTTTATTTAGTTAGTTTATGCGCTAACATGTTACATACAGATGATGTTGTGACTGTTATTATACAGTTGAAGCTCGTTGTATAAGCCGGTCGAGCAACGAAAATACGAAAGAAAGCGAGGTTCTGTGCTGCCGGGCCAGAAAATATGCATAGCGCGTATGCGCTAAAACAGGCCATAAAACTTGCTCTTTCTGGAGTAAAATGCGTCCCAGAAGAGTGTACTTTTGGTTAGGAGAGCAAAAAAATAGTATATTACACACCGAGAGAAGTAAAGCAAGAAATGTCTCAGATCACATGTAATTGTTGGCCGAGGCGAAGCCGAGGTCAACAAACATGTGATCTGAGGCTTTCTTATTTACTTCCCGAGGAGTGTATGCTATTTTTTTGCTCGACGAAGGCTGAAAGTGGCAATTTTGTTTAGCGCAGCGGGCCGAAAGTTGACGCTTTCTGTCCATCGAGCATAAAATTGGATTTTTTGCAAGAAAGATGTCATAATTTTTTGTATCTTTGTATAATAGTTAACCCAGAGTTTTGAGTTTTAATTTTTATAACAATCCTTTCAAGTTATTACTGTGGTTGATTCGACTTTCAGATTTTGACCTTGAATTCTGTGATGCAAAATTGCAATAAAATTTTAATAATAATAATAATTTTTTCAATTCAAAGTTGTCTAGATTAAAAATATGAGTAGCCATTTGTTTGGTCCATTACAGTATTCAATAGAATTGTTTTCTCATTTTCTTATTTTATTAAATCGCCTACGCACATTATTCTCAATATTGCACTTGTCATCGTTCTGTGGATACGAAAAAAATAATAAAAATAAAAAGTATTTTTATATTTCTATTTATTTTCCACTAGAACTTGTTGAAAGAAATTTTTATTTGATAGGAGAGAAAATGGTGATGATAAATATGTCATGGACAACTTAACGAGGATTTAAATTGTCGCTTTACTTGTATATCTGAGTCTTAAGGGACTTAGCAGTGAAGACACTGGGGATCCAATCGCAAGTTTTGTTGCAGACGAGCATTATGTGCATTAACTATTCTCGAGGATTATTATTTTATGTGTAATTATAGTTTCAAGGGCTTCAATATTTTTTGATTAATTTTTATTATTATTATTTTGTTATTTATTTTTATTTTTGCTATGAAATGAATATACATGTATATAACCAAGAAATCAATACTGCGGTATGTTTATTGTGCAAAAAAATATTTACCATTTAAGTGATATATTTCCAATTTAATATGGTGTCACAGAATAACGAGCTGTTTCCTATTGATCGGTGCTTTGGAAAAGAAATTTGAAGCTCTACTCGTGTATTATAGAAACCGAGACACGTGCGATAACAAAACTCACGCTGGCTTCCATCATACAGAATTTGAAATGAAAATCTTTGTGTAAAATATAAACGCTTACAATGAGAATTATTAACCGTGGAAAAAACAGCTAAAAACTGTTGTAAGTTTGTAAATTGTAGTTTCTAATACTTTTTTTATCATTTTCGTTGTTAATTAACTATTGTCTTCGCCGTAATATGCTTTTTTTTTAATTTTTTATTTTAATAACAATGGAACCATTACAATAGTTTTCTCGTTCGTGATTCTTTTCAATAACAGGAAAATTTAACCCTCAATATTTTATTTTTATCTTTTAAGTGAAATTTTATTAGAATTTTATTTTAATGTACTTATTGTATTCATTGAAACATTCTAAAGTGTAAACCTAAGAAATTATTTCTCATTTCTTTATTGTACTTGGCGTGTAAATTTCGGTTATTTATAATTAAGTAATACATTTACGGCAAGTATTTTTTTAACTTCTCGATAAAAAAAAACAATGACTTTAAAAAAATCGGAAAGTTGTTATTTCCACCTGGATTTTCGTAAATCGAGTTTCTATCAAATCTCGACGTGGGTCGAAGGTGTGTGGGTGGAGGGGGGGGGGAATGGTGTGGTAGACTCTGAAAAAAATCTCGAAAAATCGAGACTTTTTTCAATTTTCAAAAAATGGTATTTTTGGAATTACTTAAAACTTCTGTTTTAATCGATCCTATGATCTAATTAGATCTTCTACTCAAAAAATAACGTCAATTGCCCTGAGCCGCATCAAAACTGGTTAATTTGTTCGAAAGTTGTCGTTGTCAAAAGAAATATCGAGAAAATGTTTTTTCAAAATAACTTGAAAAATTTATGTCAAATCAATTTTTTTCTAACAAATGTTTTTTCCAATCAAAATCAATTGATTTTTTCGAGAGATATCTAACTTTTAGCAAATCAACAAAAATAGTTTTTTAATTATTGATCAGAGCGGATTTCTTTCTGAGAATTTAGGTAAAGCTCTCTCTCTCTCTCAACCTCGCTAAATGCCGCCAAGTGTTCCAAAATCGGATGATTTTTCCGAAAATTATTGTAGACTAAATACTTTGAAAAAAGTTTTTCATTTAATAGAAACTAGATGTTTGAAACTTAGCCCATAATTTCTATGAAAGAAATTCTACATAATAAATCAAACTACATAATTTTCAATCATCCATTCGTACAACATAAAAAAGTAAATTATTTATCAAAAATGAAAAAAAAAAAAAATAAAATTTAATAAAGAAGATCAATGACATTATATACTTTCCATACGAAATATGTTAGATGAATTCAATCCACATATGCATATATATTAAAAGATGTGAACGAATAGGAAAATTAATTATCGACTTTGTGATGCAACAGCTGGCATCCTACGTATTTATTCCTTGACAATTACAATTCCGCGGCTTTATAGCCCCGCATATTCTATATTGTATTAAATCATACTCGATTGGCTTCAAAACTTTTCAATCAACAATTTATATTAAATTCGAGTTAGTTTATATATATAAGTAAATCTATATATATAAAAATCAATTGCTGTGCGTTAGTCTCGCTAAAACTCAAAAACGGCTGGACCGATTTTCAAAATTTTTTTTTTGTTTTGTTCGTTATAGTTCAGGGATGGTTTAGAAAAAAAAAATTTTAGAATTTTGGAATTGAAAAAAATTTCAGTTTAAAAAATAAAAAATTGTTAATTTTGTATCGAAATCGCTATTGTTACGCTTGAGCCTCAAGGTCGCAAGAGTATACAAAATTGTCCAATATGCAGGAAGATACGTACAAGTATACTTTGGGTATCTTTTATATATATATATATATATATATATATATATATATATATATATATATATATATATATATATATATATATTAGGTGGGTCAAAAAATCGAATAATTTATTTTTGATTTTATACTCTGAAAAATAGGTTCGTAGACACCTAAAAAGAATTCTCTCCAAGTATAAGCTCTTAATTATAACGGGAAGGTCCTCCGCTTTGCGGGTTTCTATTTTTTCGAATAATCAGATAAAAAAATTTATATCTCGCTTCCAACTGCTTGGAAAAATATTCCGTGGCATAGATTTTGTGAGAAATTGAATGCTTTACAAAAAGGTCTCTTATGACTTTTTCAAAAACTCAACCGATTAAAAGATATTCATAGTTGAAGTTTGGCTATTTTAAGGAAAATATTCGTTTTTATTATGAATTTTATAAGTCGATGAAAAAAATTATTTCGGATTGCGGAACTCATGATTTTGTAGGAAATTTACTGCTCTACAAAAATGGTCTCTTATGATTTTTGATTAAGTGAAGCCGTTACGAGATATTCATCGTCAAACATTAACGAATATCAATATTTCCAGTTTTTGATCAATAATTCGATAAATTTTAATTTAAACTATGAGTTTCAGGAAAATTTACATAAATTTGAGTTTCGATCGATAAAGAAATGTTATAAACAATTTTTTTAATATTGTTTTCAGTCTTGAGCTTGTTTGATTGCATTAAAACAAGAAATTAGAGCATTTTTTTCGACATATAGCCAATGATTAGTTTAATTTGAAGTGAATGACATATTTCTTTGTCAAATTTAATATGAAAAGTATTGAATCAAGTGAGAAACAACCAGTATTTAACTTTTTTATAGATAAATTTTTTATTGAATTATCAATTGCAATATAATTGTCTATATTTTTAACATAACAGTACGCTATTACTATAAATAATTTCTTTTATTACAATTTGGGAATGTTTTTGATGTTCTTTGACAACTTGCAATAAGTACTGGAATTGTTCTTCATTTTTGTCAAGCATTGATTATATTCACTGACTAATGCAACAGCTCGCTCTGCTGAATCATTGATAACTTTTAGTTGTTGAAAGTATTCTTTATTTTCGAGATAACTCTCATTAGTAGGCCATAATTCAACATCGACATCAAGAAAGTCATACGGTAGATCGAAGATTTTGAAAAGATTTAATGACTTTTTAGACACAAAGTCACTCAGAGTTCTCTGCGCCAATGAATTCAAATCTTTTTAGCAATTACAAATCTTTTAGCTTTAGAATCTGTACCTTCACGAGTATTAACAGCTTCAACAATACTTTTTTTTACTTCTAATGGAACGCCATCGTCAAACAGTGATAAAATGGCAAGTTCATCGCTCAAATACCATAAGTGCGAAATCATTTTTTCACACGTAGCTGAAGAAATCAAAGGATTGATATGTTTGTACTCCAATAAATTTTTCATAAACTGCAAGTCATGATAAGCAGCAGTTGTTGCAGAAGTTGATGAAAACCAAGCTTTTAAATACAATGTGACTATAAAAATACAGAAATGACGAAGACCATGCAATTCTTTCTGAGAGAGTTTGAATTCATCTCTGAATAGATACATTTTTAAACTATAAATGGCCTTAGCCATCCATCTAGCATGATGAACAGCACCAGGACGTTTGAAAGAAATCTTTTCTTGAGGCATTTCTCCAAGGAAAATCAATGATAATTCCAATAATTCTTTATCTAACTTATTATAACATTTCTTTATCGATCGAAACTCAAATTTATGTAAATTTTCCTGAAACTCATAGTTTAAATTAAAATTTATCGAATTATTGATCAAAAACTGGAAATATTGATATTCGTTAATGTTTGACGATGAATATCTCGTAACGGCTTCACTTAATCAAAAATCATAAGAGACCATTTTTGTAGAGCAGTAAATTTCCTACAAAATCATGAGTTCCGCAATCCGAAATAATTTTTTTCATCGACTTATAAAATTCATAATAAAAACGAATATTTTCCTTAAAATAGCCAAACTTCAACTATGAATATCTTTTAATCGGTTGAGTTTTTGAAAAAGTCATAAGAGACCTTTTTTGTAAAGCATTCAATTTCTCACAAAATCTATGCCACGGAATATTTTTCCAAGCAGTTGGAAGCGAGATATAAATTTTTTTATCTGATTATTCGAAAAAAATAGAAACCCGCAAAGCGGAGGACCTTCCCGTTATAATTAAGAGCTTATACTTGGAGAGAATTCTTTTTAGGTGTCTACGAACCTATTTTTCAGAGTATAAAATCAAAAATAAATTATTCGATTTTTTTGACCCACCCTAATATATATATATAAAAGCCATATATAATAGCTAAATTTGTCATTAAAGACAAATTTTTGGGAACTGGGGGAAATAAAGGATAAAGGGGGAAGGGAAGGACCTTTACTCAGTAGGAATTTTCGGTAACTGAAAAAGTAATTCGGACAGCCCAGACCGGGAATCGAACCCGGATCGTTTGGTTACGCGCCAAAGGCTCTATAATTTGTTATACATTTATTATATAAATAAAACACATAAAACATATTAAAATGACCAACAAGTTTCATTTAATAACTTAATACCAACTTAACCGTCTACAATACGACCAGTGTTAATTGTTGACAAAAATAAATTAGAGTTTACAGGTTAAAAATCACAAATCAAAATTTGTAAAAAAAAAAATTTTTGTAGGTGATACGAAGTTCACCGGGTCAGCTAGTACAATATAAAATTTAAAATCCCCATGAAAACCTCAACAAATCTATATTACTTTTAAAATGTCAATACCTGCATTATTAGTTTTTTAGTTTGTTTTATTTGCATTGCATATACAAATTTTTGTTACCTTTCAACCGGAACTAAACTTTAAAACTTTGTTGTGAATATTAACTTAGCAATACACACAAATATTTTTTAGTTTTGACGTTGAATCTCGATGTGGAGTGAAAGTAATGTAGTTTTCAATAAATTAAAAAATTTTTTTACATTATGCTTAATTGTTTCGTACAACTAATTTGATTATTAGAACTTTGATTGATCGAAAGATAATAAGAATAATAGCAATTGTAATGATGATTGTTTGTACTTAAATTGACTAACTTAAATATTTATTACAGACAGAAAGAAATTTACGGGTGAGAAAAAGGAATTTATGACGTGAGAAGTAGATAAAATAAGTACTTACGGGATGCCGTTCTCGTAAAATTTATTTTTCAAACTTTTTCTTATAAAATAAAAGAAAGAGCAAGAGGCATAGCTTTAAATAAAATACAATAAAATAGAAAAAGATCCATCGATCTTAATACAATACAACTTGACCGGATGGAGAGTACGTCCCAGTTTCTAGACGTCCTCGCTCTCAAAACTTGTTTCCCTGGACGAGTTCTATCTGCTGCACTTTTAACTAGACAACTAAATACTTTAGTCAACTGGTATTTATTTTCCAGTGAAATATTTATTTTTTTGTATTATATTATCATTTACATTATTGTTGGACTTGTGCTTGTTTCATTTACAATGACTTATTATTTTATCTGGATCTTTACCTATATACTACATTCCAACAATGTAAGCAATGCTGCGCTTATTCAAAACAATTTTTCAACGATATCATATTGTGATGATTTTTGAAATTTTATTATTATCATTTTAACACAGTAAAAAAAATAACTTGGTTCAAGAACATATTTTTTTTCAAAATTTAAGTTTTAAAATAGTTACATCTCTTAGCTACAGAAAACGTTATACGAATGAATAAATTACAGCTTTTGAATGGAGATCGAAAAAATTTCCACTCAATAATTTTAACCTACTACCGAGAATTTCATTGTTTTCAAACGAGGTACACATACATTCGACCCACGTATTTTCTTTTCTTAATTTGACGTCGGTAAAATTAATTCACTATAATTCTGTCTTCTTTTATAAATGCAACATTTTTTTAATCATGTCATTATTTTACTTGATTCAAAAATATATTTATATATTTTTCAATTATCAAACAGTGAATTTTTACAATAGTCCCATAAAATTTTGATTATAAAATTGAATGCATAATTCTATTTATTAAAATTTCTCCTCATAAATATTAATGATTACATGTAGTTACAATCATTCACACTAGATTATTTTTCTAGAATAAAAATAATTCTTCTGTGATAATATCAAGATCATTTTAATCATGAAACAATTTTTTAGTTAAAAGAAAATAGCTTTTGTTTAAGATATTGAATATTTTTATGACTAAATTATCAACGACAGACACGTTGAGATTATCTAGTAAATAATAATTTTCAATTAGATTCGTTCGTTAGTTAAGTCTCCACCCCTGTGGTCATTTATTAGATCATCCCTTATTAAAAAAAAGAATTAAAAATGATCTTACATGTTAAATGCCCATAAGAGATAGTATTAAAAAGGATTTGAAGAATTAGAAAGTGTTTAAAATGATTAAAAATCAAATCATTTTGAATTCTTTCTAATTCTTTTATTTAATCAGGGATATTTTATTTTAATAAAATTTGTATTGATTAATTCAATACAACAAAAATTAAGTGCAAATACGGTCGTCTGATGTAATGAATGAAAATTCACGACTAATAAAAAAAAATGACAATATTGCCATCAGTAATACGGGTGTTGTTCGCTGACGTGCCATCTGGTGTTTAAATTTGTGTTTATCCGAAGAAAATATGTTTATTGGTTTGAGAATCAGATTATATTCAGTTAAGAAGTTATACTATTGAATCAAGCATAAACAGATTTTAAAGTAAGAATTTAGAAACCAAAAAAAGTAATTCTTAAAGCAATTAAATTGACTTTCTCCCTGTGAGTTTTTTAAATTCAAGAATATTTATTTTGAATCCAGTTAATTATTATTAAATTGAAATAATTTTTTTTTATACCAATTTTAAAGCAAAATTAAAGTTAACAAATGTAAAAATCATACAATCAGTTTACAAAGTATTTTTTATCGCTGAGTGCTTAGCAGTACTGGTCGGATGCCAAACCGAGTGTAACTCGAGAGCTTTAACTTGTAAATTTAATCTCCCATGAGTGCGCTTACATCGGACATCTATGTATATATATTTTCACTTACTAGTAAATTTATCGGCACGTGTACACAGTACTCTAGACTGAACAGAGATTGTAATTGTAACAACTTGTCTCTAATATCTGCTATCTAAGTCTCATAAAGTTCTGAACGTAAGTTCTCCACTGAAACCACAGAGAGCTTTTCGCTTGAACAGTATCTCGGAATATCTTTTGGTCAAGTTCAAGATAAATGGGGCAAGGTTACTGCGTCAATACATCTCTCCTCATACTCATACTTATAATCATAAAGATGCTGGGGCTGAAGCATTAAATTAATATTATTTATCGCCGTTATTATCTTTAAATAAATATCTATTAATACCTAACATCGACGCCCTTTTTATCGGCATTCAGCATTCATCAGATCTTTTATTAAGTAATTATCCCACTAATTAATTACGTAATTTTGCTCCTAAGATTGTTTAATGAATTCTATTAATACCCGAGTTATTTTCTGGTTGGATAAATTTATAAACCATTGAAAATAATTTGTAGTAATAAAAAAGTTTTTTAATACGGCCATGTATGACCTAATATGGTCATATATAATTTTTTGATAAAAAATAGTGTTGAAAATCTCCGATATATTACGCATGATCGCTGAATTGTCCCGATATAGAAGCGTTAAGTTTTATATGCTAATAATATCTACATATTTAATTAGGTTTTTTGGAAAAAATTTCTACCTAAATATGTACAACAAAATCGAAAAATATAAAATAACAAAATACATAAACGAAACAAGATTTGAAATAATCATATTCAAATTAAATCTGTAACAATTTGTAAATAATGTAAAAACACGTAAACTATGAACAAAAAGATTCAATAACTGTGAATTTTTACTACTTTTCTAAAGAGCGTATCTGGCATTGATTTTTATTGTGTGGTCATATATGGTCAGCGTATGTGGTTATATATAGCATAGGCAAAAATCTTATTAATGTCATTTTTCAATGTAAAATTTACTCAGATCAATAAAAATTTATCAGTCAAAAGAATTTTTCTACTTAAGTCAAGACGATAAAGTTATTTTCAAAAATATTTTTTTGATTCAAGTTAATTTTTTTTTCTATTTGACACACTTGACATAAAAAGTAATCAGTGAAAAAGTACTTGGGACAAACGGTACTTGGCATTCGAAGGTACTTGGAAACAGAAAAGTAATCGCTAAAAAACTTACGTTTACTTGGCACGAAGAGAATTTAGCATACAAGTACTTGGTACAAAAATGCGTGGCATGGAAACCAGTCGGTAGGAAACACACCTGTATGTAATTACATAAAATTCCTTTGCATATACCTGGTTCAGTATTACACAGTTTTTTTTGTGTTTAATCTTCTTATCTCAAATTACAAATCAAAATTTCAAATCACAAACTACCTTGAGTTGATCACTGACTCTAATAAGCCCAGTTAATATTATATTAGCTAACAACAGGGGATTTCGATACGAATAACTGGTGATCATGTATACAATAATTGTGAACAAAATTTATCAATTTGTAATAAAAAAATGTTTGCCATACAAGAAATAAGTTTTAAAAATATTTCCACATCTGTAGTTTAGATCTACAATTGTGCGTTCCCATTAAAAAAAAAAAGTTTTCAGGGTCTCCTCTCCCCACCCTTTTCTCAATCACTTACGGTGGAAACAAGTTATTTATAGACTCGCAATTTTATATGAATAAACGTCGACCGTGACCTACGCCTGGGTTTTAATGCCCGGAATTATGAATAAAAATCTGCGTAAGTGAATTTTTCCCTTGAAAATCGATAGAAATTTGTCCAGGAAAAATTAAAAAAAAAAATTATACGAAATTAATGAGTCAGTAATAATAATTTAGTTGATAATGAGTTGTAGCGAATAGCGCATGCTTAAATTTCGCAGGTTTTTCCCGGCTGAAGGGAGCTTCCGTATTGAGCCGGTAGGCGGTCTTATGGGGGTCAAGGCCAGAAATTTCACATTGTTTCGCGTCTTTAATACCAGTAAACACTCTATTATCTATAGACTTTGAGATATTATATTTTAGATGATTATTATATTTTTGACTTATAGACTTTTTCAGGAAAGTTAAACAGAATCGCCGGAACTCGATGATAACCAACATCCTCATTTTATCTGTTCTCATTAATTGCTGCGTAATTAATTGTTTGCTAATCAGTGATAAACGCTTTGTCTATCGGTAATTAGTCGGCTGTGTAACCAGCGATTAGAGTTGTTTTATTGTATTTTGTTGAACAAAAGATAAAAATTTTTTTTCCTTTCATGCCGATTTGGAAATATTGTTATCATTCTGTAGACATAATATCGGCCGTGGAGTAAATTTTATCACTGTTTTTGTGCTTTAAATTTAGCAGGGGATGTATCACTGTATAGTCAGACACCTGTTAACTCTGCTCTCACGCTCGCGTCACAACAGCATTTAGAAACTATACGCGGCATTACTTTTTCATAAAAACTGCCGACTTATGCTCGGATTTTTGTAAAATATTTCTTCTTTACTACTAAAAATTTGATTTCTTAAGGAAAATTTTAAGTTGGAAGTTTTGGAGTACAAGATTCTAGAAATTGGAATTTTTTGAGAGAACAATTTTCAACCCCTCGATAATAAATTTTCTTTTGAGAAAAATTTTGAAAATTTTATAGACCTCACAAAAATGAAAGTTTACAGAAAATGAATTTATATTAATAATAATCGATTTTGTTTTAGAATTTTAATTGAAATTTTTTTCGACAAAAAAGTTTTTGAATTATTTATGTATGCTTGGTTAATATGCTTTTTTATTAGATAACAAAAAATTTCAACATTTTTTTGTAAAAAAATACCGAAAAAATTAATAAAAATTTTTTTTAAAATAGGAAAAGTAAAAATTGACAAAAATTAAGTGCAGCAAATTTTCAAAAATTTTTATCAAATTTTAGCATTAATTAGAATTTTTGTTGACTGTGAATCTGAACCAAAATTTAACACTATGTTAAATGTTAATTTGTCAAAAATAACAAATTTAATTCGAGTAAATAAAAAACACTGCAAAATATGAATTTGAATTTTAAATAATTTTTCAATTTTTCGTTCAAAAAAAATTACAATGATCAAAAAATTTGATATGAACTTACGGTCAAATTTTCAGCAATAGAAAATTTTCTGAACAAAAAGCTAACTTATCTCGAACTAACTAAAATTATTCGCAAATTTAAATTTTATTTTCATATTAGAAAAAAAAAAAAAGTAGCTTACTAAAACAAAACTTTTTTCCACATCAAAGCTAAATATTTAATGTAATAAAAAAACGGAAGTCACTCGTAGAAACAAAATGAAAAATAAAAATGAAACTTACCAGTATGACCTTGTAAAGAAAAATTAGCTTCTTCGCTGGGCAACACAGTCTCTGCGAGTATGTTATCAGACGCAGTTTTCACTACTCCCATAGCGCGACCCCACAAAAAAATAATAAAAATAAATTTCCTTATGATAAACTATTGAAGTCAAAAATAAATAAAAATCAACTAGTACCAGTATTTTTATTCGGTAAGAGTAACAAGTGACAAAAAATCCTTAACTCGCGATAGTTATAATTCCTTTTGATGGGTAACGTGTGAGTCCACGTTTGGAAGAGTGGAGCGGACGATGCCGCCTCTAGAACTGGATTGCCGTCGACGCGTCGTCTAGCCGCTATGGTGATAAAAGATGCGAATAGAAGCAGCAAGGGCTGTCCACAAAATACTCCACCGGGTATAGGCTCACACACACACACACACACACACACACACACACACACACACACACACACACACACACACACACACACACACACACACACACACACACACACACACACACACACACACACACACACACACACACACACACACACACACACACACACACACACACACACACACACACACACACACACACACACACACACACACACACACACACACACACACACACACACACACACAGAGAGACCAACATAAAAGTAGATAATGTGTAACGTATCTTCATGGACATGGATGCGCGTCTGCGTTCTGCGTTTGCGCCTGCGTTTAGTTTCACCGGTAAAAATCCCATCGAGGGTGAATCTGAGGGAGATGTGAGTGCCGGTGGAACTGAGGACCTAGACGTAGCTCCTGTTTTGCTCTACAGATAGCAAAAGGGAAAGGAAAAGGAAAAGGGATAGGAGATACATTTAAAACGGGCACGCAGGAGTCGAGGTTGAGGCTGAGGCTGAGGCAGGAGACAGAGGATGCTATGACGCGGTCAGGTCTCCTATAACATAGTACAGGTATAGTACAGGGAAAAATAACAGCATAGAATAGAAGAGAAGAGAAGGGCGATGGGGTTTCGAGCTGATGATGTCGCGGAGCAGCTAACAGCATAAATGGGGTGCGGCAACTACACCAACAGGGGCAATGTCGAGTAACTGGGTCTCGGTGAAGGTCTTAACTTCATCCCCTGGCTATTACGTGTGTCGCGTGTCAGCTTTATACCTTTTATATTATTTTGTTTATCGTTTTTTTATGGTTATTTTTATCTCAAGAGCATTGATGTATGACGGTCACTCCGAGTGACATTGAACAGAAAGTCATTAAGGAGATTTTGTTGAATGGAGAAAGTTTTTTTGTTTGTTAAAATTAGAGGAAAAGTTGTTTCATTTTGTGCCAAGTACTTCATTGGCATCAAGTGTTGTCAGCGCCAAGTACCTGGCAACTCTTATGGGTAATACGATGACAAGTATTTTTATGTAATGAAATTTAAGTGTAAATTATATTTTATGTAAGTTTGTGCCAAGTAATATCCCAAGTCGAAATTTAAATCCTAAGACAAACACACTGAACGTTGAGATTGTAAGTCAGATGTATTGGACGTTGAAAACGTGATTTCAAAGGATTTGCAAACAAAAAAATTCAAATTTTTTTAATTTTCCGCAAAGAAAATAAAAAATTTTCGAAAATTGAGAAGTTATTGTTTTTATCCCGTTTTTCGAAAATCGAGTTTTTTTTTATCAGATCTCGAGGTTTTGAGATCCTAGGAAGCTTCGCTGACTATTGCCGCGATGGTGTGTGTGTGTGTGTGTGTGTGTGTGTGTGTGTGTGTGTGTGTGTGTGTGTAAACCTCATAACTTTTGAACGGCTCGACCGATTTAATCACGGTTGGTGCCATTCGAAAGTGGTTGACTAAACATAGATTTTGAATACAATTTTCACAGAGTCAGATCAGTAAATTTTGAGAAATCTTAAAAAAAATACAAAAAAAAAATGTTTTCAAATCAAGTTTTTTTTTTAATAACTTTTAAACGGCTCGATCGATCAACTCCAAAAACTAATCCGCCCTTTAGCTTGAAAAACCACGTCGATCACCGCTAATCCGGTCAAAATCGGTTGATTCGGCCGAGAGATAGCGTGAACGAAAGAAAACCAAAAAGTGTTTTTTTCACATAATTTCGATATTTCTCTTCGAAACCTTTTTGGTAAAACAGAATAATTTTTAGAGCTTAAAAAACTGCATCGATCGCCACCACGAACGTCAAAATCGGTTGATTGGTTCGAGAGATATCCTTAACGAAATATTTGGATACAAGGATTTTTTCAACATAACTCCGACATTTTTTGGAATAACTTTCAAAAAACTATACCGATCGATTCCAAAAACTGATTAACTCTTAACATAAAAAAACCACGTCGATCGCCGTTGGTCCGGTCAAAATCGGTTCATTCGTTCGTGAGTTATAGTTGACGAAAGAAAACCAAAAAAAGTGATTTTCCAGAATTACTCTGAAATTCTTGATCCGATCAAACTAAACTTACAGATTCTTTATAGGGCTTAAAAAATTACGCCGAATGCTGCTAACAGTGTAAAAATCAATTCATTTTTTCAAAAGTTACTGCAGTTTGAAAATTAAAAAAATTGTGTTTTACCGAAGTTTATCAGACTTTTGAGCTCGAAAAGCTCAAAAACATAAAAAAGTCGTCTCTTTAAGCTCAGGAAGCTTAAAATAACACATAAATTGTATTTTTGAGCTCGGAGAGCTAGAAAACATCATTGTTGCAGTTTTAAGCACCTGATATGAAATTAGCGGGAAGTTGCACGGATGGCCTTCAGGGTCTGCCGTTTTTCTAATTTTTTAATTTAAATTGAGATTCATATAGAAGACACACAAATAAAAAAAGTAATTTTCTGTGCCATTGATTTCAGATAAAAATTGTAGCTTCCATACTGCACACAAACTGCTGAGTCGGATGACAACCTACGATGTGTATCAGATGATATCTCCACTATTTGTTAAGTTACATTGTTTTTTAATACGAAAAATTACTCGTAAATATCTATAAAAAATAACCTGATAGGTTCAATAAATAATATTAATTTTTTATACCTTAAAAAATTTGGAAAACGGTTGACCCTTAAGACCATCCCAGCAACTTCCCGCTAAGTTCAGTTGTTACGCGATCGCAATTTTGCCGCTTTTGCGATGTTTTTGAGCTCTTCGAAAGTTTAATGAAAAACGATTTTTTTCATTTTCAAACTGCTCTAATTTTTGATTTAGTAAACCGATTTTCTCGCGGTTTGCAGCAATCGATGCAAATTCTTAAGTACTATAAACAATATATAAACATAAATTGATCAGATGTAAAATTTTAGAGTTTTTTTGTTAAAAAAATCCATTTTTTCGATTTTTTCGATTTCTTTCGTTCACGATATTTCACGAACGAATGAACCAATTTTAACGCGATTGGCGGTGATCGACGTCGTTTCTGAAGGTTGAGAGCTGACTTGTTTTTGGAATCGATCGGTATAGCCGTTTAAAAGTTATTCTAAAAAAAACACTTTTAAAAAAATTTTTTTTTGCAGTTTTTTTTAGATTTCTTGGAATCTACTTGTCCGAATCGGTTCAAATTTTCAGGTAATCTAAGTTTGGTGGAACCTAATCGAATGCCACCAACCGCGTTTCGATCGGTCGAGCCGTTCAAGAGTTAGAAGAGGGTCAGATACTCACTCACACACACACACACACACACACACGCGCGCGCGCGCGCGCGTCCGTTGGAAACTCAATTCTTCCAAAACGGGGTAAAACCAATAACTTCCCGATTTTTGAAAATTTTTAATTTTTTTAGCGGCAAGTTAAAAAATTATTGAAAATTAGCATGAAAACGGCCTTCTACACGTATTTCCCCGCTTAACTGTTAATAAAACGAAAATCGCAATTGCCCTAACCGAGATTCGAAACCGAGCCGCGTGCTTGATCGATAACTAACTCTTACACCTAACGACTCATAAGTTGATGCACATCTCATCATTCTTGTGAGCTAAATCTCTAAGGTGAAAAAGTGTCACGGTTTGTTATTTATATAACTCATGTTATCTAATATTGTATTTTGATGAAAATAATCTATTTTAACAAATTTTTATTAACTGAAAAAATGCAAAAGTCACGTTCTTATATTACTTTAGACTTTGTATATTTGAATGTCTTATTATAAATTATAATCTTTAAAATTATTTATATTGTTAAAGGAGATTTCCCTCTAAATCGTCACTCATCACGATATATCGGAAACCATTGTTGGGATTTTGAGTGGAATACCTGTTCAGGTGAATGAGTAGTTACAAGGAACCGTTACATAGCATCTATACCTGATGGTTTATTATAACAGACTGATTAGTGATTAGTACAATTGTATTCTTATGGTATAATGATGATGATAGGATAGTGGGGGTAGGTAGGATGACACGCATGAGCCGATGACTCCAACAACCATCGGACCTAGAAACTTAAAATTTGGTAGGAATATTACTTTTGCCATGTAGAGGTCAGTCAAGAACGGATTCAAAAGAATTCCTCTTCTAAAGTGGTTTGCGAGGGCATTAACAATGAAAAATTTCCGTTTTTAAACTATAGCTCCTGTAGACTCCAAGTTAGGTAGGAATTTTCCATAAGAGATGTAGAAATAATATACACTGGAAATATTATATTACACTACTAGGGCAGAAAGTTTGAGATTTTTGCACTGCGCGCCACGATGCCCGAGGCGTAGCCGAGCACGGATGCCATATGTGAGCACGGATGTTACTACTGATGACAGCAGTAGTCTTCTGCTCTGCTTTGGTCCACCAATGTTAGGCATTGGTCGTGCTAGGCTCGCTTTAACTACTGATGCTTTCCCTGATTCAAAACATTAATTGAAAAAAATTCATTATTATGGGATTTGAGTATTTTTCAATAATTTCAATTAATTCCAATTTCTCTGCATATATAGATATATAATTTGCATGAAGCGAATTTTTTCAATTTTCTTCGATCAATATTTTTAATTAGGGTTGGCAGTCACATGTTCGACTTATTGCTTGAAATTGAGTCGAGCATCAAGCATCACTACCAGGTATCGAATGTACGGTTGAGATGTGATCTCATGTTCCCCAACTTGTTACTCGATGGTTTCCATTGCTTTCCTGTTGGTAATGAGCACTGCTTCGGTTTTATACTTAACTAATTGCAAGTTAACTGTATCCATCCATAAGTTAATCCGTCTAAATGTAATGTCCAAGACCAGATTTATCTCTTCGAGATGCTTCGCGACAATCACCACGGCAACATCATCTGTATATGCTAACAGTTTCACTTCTGTGTGTGTGTGTGGGGGGGGGGGCGGTGTGTGAAACGGCGTGACCGATTTCATCGCGGTTAACTCTATTCGAGAGGGCTCGACTAAACTTAGATTTTAAATGCAATTTGGACTGATTCGGACGGGTAGATTTTGAGAAATCTCACAAGAACGATAAAAAAAAATTTTTTTAAATCTGGTTTTTTTGGAATAACTTTTAAACGGTCTGGCCGATTAATTCCAAAAACTAATCAGCTCTTAACATCAAAAGACCATGTCGATCGCCGCCAAGCTGGTCAAAATCGGGTGATTCATTCGTGACTTATCGTTGACGAAAAAAATTGGAAAAAAGGTTTTTTTTTCGAATTTCACCGAAATTTTAAGTCCGATCAATTCGTTTTTGAACGAATATCATAAAAGTTAAAAAACTGCTTTGAATGCTGCCAACAGGGTGAAAATCGATTCTTTCATTCAAAAGGTATTGCGGTTTTAAAATTCAAAAAATAGTGTTTTATTGAACTTCCATCAGACTTGTGACCTCGGAGAGCTCAAAGTTCAACAAACATTCTATTTTTGAGTTTGAAGTGTCATTTTGAGCGTTAAAGTATGAAATTAGCGGGAAGTTACAGGGATCCCCTTTAGGGTCAACCGTTTTCTTAATTTTTCATACCTAGTACGCGCCAAGTACTTTTGATGTCAAATAAGTATCAAAATTTTTAGATTCAAAGTACAATTTCAATTAATTTTGATTTTAGGTACTTATTGTGTAAAGTTCGTTGTGGTGTTAATTGAAGACCAAGTTTTTTTGAAGTAATGAAAATGTCAAGTACGTTTTAAGCCAAGTATTTTGTTGATTTTAAGTAATTTTTTGTGCTAAATAATTTTCACCAATTACCGTGTGGTGCCAAATGCCAAGTATTTTAGCGCCAAGTAAATTACAAGTATAAAAACGCAATGCGGCCACACCCGAAATGGAAGGTAGATTTCATAGAATGAATAATCATATTATCCATTTAACTTTCGTCTGACATAAAATGAAATTAATTTAATTTCATTAGAATCTGTTGAGAATTTTCGATCGATCGATATATATATATATATATATATATATATATATATATATATATATATATATATATATATATATATATATATATATATATATATATATATATAAACAGTTTAACCTTTCATATGAATTTTTAAATTCTGAATTTCATACATGGGAATCAAATTTTGAGTACCAAAAATGTTCTGAAACATTCAAAAAGTTAAAAGTTGTAAATGATACTGCTGAGCGAGGAGTAGCTCTGACTCCAAGATTCAATGAAGCTTTCACCCGCTCTGAAGATGAACGACAAAAAGTTTTTCAAACAGTACAGCATCACCGTTCGCAACAAACTGTGTACTAAATCAACTTACAGCATAAAGAAAATGGTGTAAAATATTTAATTTATCGTATTTGATCATACATGTAGTTGAGTTCAAAGTTACATAGACCTGATATCTTAGTAATTTATTTAAAAATAAAAAAACTTCAGAAAAATACAATTAAAAATTTTTTTCGTTGAATTTGCAACTTAATCAATAAGTAATTACTAATTATAATTATGATACGAATAAAAAAATCAATATTTTTTAAGATTTGATTCAACATTTTGTGGAAATTCAATGCAACGTAAACATCAATGACTAATATCTCAGAAAATATCGATCTTAGTGATTTGGTGGTAAGGACCTTTTTTTGTAGAGAATTGAATTTCCTACAAAATTATCATTTACATTTTTTCTGTATGTCTTGTTGTTTATGAGATAATGAGTGAAAAAACAAGAATTCTATGAAAAATTCGGTTTGGCGATCCGTACTACCCCACCAGTATGAGTTACGACTTCGCGACAATAGACACTTTTGTAATTAAAAAAAAAAAATGAAAGTTCTCGTATATTTCAAATGAGAAATCTTCACACGCTGTGTAGGAGTACTTAATATTAATATTAAGGGCTCAAACTTTCAGGGAATTTTTTTGGGTGTATTTTCAACAAAATTTTCTGGATGGGAGCGAAAAAACAAAATAGTCGCAAAAAAAAGGCACCCTAATATATATATATATATATATATATATATATATATATATATATATATATATATATATATATATATATATATATATATATATATATATATTAGGTGGTCCTTATGTTGGGTTTTTTGAAATTTTTTTTCACGATAGTTCAAAATCGGTTCAAAATCTATAAAAAAAAATCATGCCAAGTTATAGCTCTTAATTTTAATATTAACCCGCGCCCCCCGACGGTCAAAGTTTTAAAGGAAAATAACATGGGAAAAGTTATATTTTTACTTTGGAATTTTTTACGTCATAAACTAACCAACAAATCACATCAAAAAATATTTTTTCTAATGCAAAATTTAACGGTCTACAAAAAAGGTCTCTTATCATTTTTTGATAATTCTAACGGTTTTGAAGTTATTCGAGGTCTAAATTGAAACTATAATCTTTTTCATAGTTTTTTTCTGTTTTTTTGGTCATTTAAAGATTTTAAAGATTTTTAACTTTTTTTGGATACAAAAGAAATTCGGGACCTATTGTCTCGATTTTTATTGTTATTGGTACAAATATCAGCAAACTCCAATTTCAAATTTTGATTTCTGGTTAAAAACATTTTAGAAACCGATCATGCCGCCATCTATTAGATTTTACTTCAATCTCTAACACTAAAATTAATTCTCAGATTACTCATAACCTACATTTATTTCTCAGCTTGATCAAAATCGTTCAATTACTAGTACTGATGCCTTTTTGATATATAAATAAATTTTTTGAGTTCATTTATCCGATATTTAAGTAATCAGTTAAATATGGAGTTATCACGTTTACGTCAAAACATTTTTTTGATTGGTGATGTTGACGTTCAAATCGTAGGTAACAAATTACCATCGAAATTGCAAGCTTTGAAAGTGTTATTTTTTTATACACGTATTTTAAATAATACTATCACAGATAGTGTTGCTGCAGTGATTGATGAAATTATTGTGTTTTGGAAGAAAGCTCGAATTCCCGTTCAAGATGTGCAAAGATGTCGAGATAAGTTGAAAAAACTGTATGATGAGTGGCGCATACTTCTTAAACATAGAAATCGGAGTGAAGTTGCTGTGAAAAAACAAAATGAATTTTCCTGTTCATTAAAAAAATTATTTGACATCGCACCGTCAAATGTATTTGAAATGGTTGATGAAAATTCCAAAGAATTCTTGAATAATCAGAGATCAGATGAACGAATTGGTTTTATTGCAAATATTAAGACGAAATACGATGACGATGAAATTGGTGTTAAAAAATTAGAGAAACAATTGGATTTCGAAAAACGAAAATTGGAAAGTGAAAAAGAAAAATCATTATTTGGTAAATTATAATAATCAACTTACTCATTGATATTTTATTATTTTATAGTGAAGATATTTTTGTCTTATCATTATCCTTTTTGTAGACAAAAACGTTGAACTCTTATCAAGCCAAGGAAGTGCTCAATCAGTCTCTAGTGGAGAAGTATACATTCCAACTACTGCCGGCCAATTTAAATCAAGAAATATAAGAGGAACTCACAATATTCTCAACGAAAGAGTTGTAGCTACTTTTGACCGTTGTAAAGTAAGCGACAGAGATGCTGTGTTTATAACTACAGCTATTTGTAAGTCGCTTATCGATTTAAAATTATTAGAAGTGGATATTAATTCCATTATTGTCAATCGATCATCTATTCGCCGATGTCGGCTTACTATGCGAGAGTCAAAATCAATAGAAATAAAAAATATTTCCAAGACTTAAAGTTATCATCTATTGTTGTACATTGGGATAGAAAATTATTACCTAATTTGTTAAATACAGAAACTGTTCATCGATTGCCTGTAATAATTACTTCAGAAAGTAAAGAAATTATGTTAGGTGTACCAACGAGTGAAGATGGAACTGGAATGGCACAAGCTTCTGTAGTTCATAAGACATTATGTGACTGGGGATTCGACATATCTGTAAAAGCAATATGCTGTGACACTACTCCTTCAAATTTAGGCCTTCGTAATGGTGCTGCTGCATTACTGGAAAAATTGTTAGAAAGAGAGATTTGTTGTATCTTCCATGTAGGCATCATATATTTGAAATAGTCCTAAGATATGTCTTCGAAGCTGTTTTTCCAAATACTGTTGGTCCTAATGTTCCACTTTTTATCCGATTCCAAAAGCAATGGGGAGATTTAAATAAACTCAGTTACAAAACAGGTTTAGATGATCCGAAAAATGATAATATCTTGACAAATGAAAAAATTGAATCTATTAGAACTTTTGCGACTGAAACTCTTGCATCACAACTGCCTCGTGATGATTACAAAGAGTTATTAGAGCTTACTTTAGTTTTTATCGGTGTCATCCCCGAAAAATTTAGTTTTCGTAAGCCAGGAGCTTGTCACCATGCACGATGGATGGCAAAAGCTATTTATATATTGAAAATGTACATGCTTCGGGAGCAATTGTCATTGAAAAAAGGTGAAGATAATAAACTACGGCAAATATGTGTTTTTGTGACAATGGTTTATGTAAAAGCTTGGTTTTCGTCGTCAAATAGTGTCAAAGTTCCGTACCATGATCTACAGTTTATAAAAGAACTCAACAACTTTAAGGCAATCAACAGTAATCTTGCTACTGTGGCAATTAGTAGATTTATGAATCACTTGTGGTATTTATCACCAGAATTAGCAATCATGGCTATTTTTGATGAGGAAGTTTCACAAGAAACAAAATTAAAAATTGTCGCTAAGCTGCGTAAAGAAGAAGAAACAATTGTGATTGATGATATTCCGGAAGAAGACTTGGATTATACTAGTGAAAAATGTAGTGTTAAACGCTTTCAAATTAAGAGCATAACTGAATTATTATATAATGATATTGACTTTTTCGTAACTGCAGAATCGATCAATTTTTTCAATAGATTCGAGTTACAAACAGAATTTTTAAAGATTCATCCTTCTGAATGGGCTCATAATGAACACTATAAAACTGCATTACGATTCGCTAAAAACTATCGGTTGTGAATGACTGTGCTGAAAGAGGAGTTAAACTAGTGCAAGATTTTTGTAATCGTTATACTAAGGATGAAAAACAAATGCAATACGTGTTACAATTGGTTAAAGATCATCGTCAAATGTTTCCTGACGCACTTAAAAAAACTAATGTAAAAACTTCATGAAAGTATCTGTAATTAAAAACAAAAATGGTAATGTTTGTACATTTTCGATTCATTAAAATATTAATAATACACTTCTTTAATTGATTAATACTTTTCACGTAAATTATAGTTCAAAATTATATGCATAAGTAAAAAAGTAATTTAATATGAATAATAACCCGTCTATGATTGTTGAATTATTAAATGACCAGAAAAAACTATGAAAAAGATTATAGTTTCAATTTAGACCTCGAATAACTTCAAAACCGTTAGAATTATCAAAAATGATAAGAGACCTTTTTGTAGGCCGTTAAATTTTGCATTAGAAAAATATTTTTGATGTGATTTGTTGGTTAGTTTATGACGTAAAAATTCCAAAGTAAAATATAACTTTTCCCATGTTATTTTCCTTTAAAACTTTGACCGTCGGGGGCGCGGGTTAATATTAAAATTAAGAGCTATAACTTGGCATGATTTTTTTTTTATAGATTTTGAACCGATTTTGAACTATCGTGAAAAAAAATTTCAAAAAACCCAACATAAGGACCACCCTAATATATATATATATATATATATATATATATATATATATATATATATATATATATATATATATATATATATATATATATATATATTAGGTGCCTTTTTTTTGCGACTATTTTTTTTTTTCGCTCCCATCCAGAAAATTTTGTTGAAAATACACCCAAAAAAATTCCCTGAAAGTTTGAGCCCTTAATATTAATATTAAGTACTCCTACACAGCGTGTGAAGATTTCTCATTTGAAATATACGAGAACTTTCATTTTTTTTTTTTAATTACAAAAGTGTCTATTGTCGCGAAGTCGTAACTCATACTGGTGGGGTAGTACGGATCGCCAAACCGAATTTTTCATAGAATTCTTGTTTTTTCACTCATTATCTCATAAACAACAAGACATACAGAAAAAATGTAAATGATAATTTTGTAGGAAATTCAATTCTCTACAAAAAAGGTCCTTACCACCAAATCACTAAGATCGATATTTTCTGAGATATTAGTCATTGATGTTTACGTTGCATTGAATTTCCACAAAATGTTGAATCAAATCTTAAAAAATATTGATTTTTTTATTCGTATCATAATTATAATTAGTAATTACTTATTGATTAAGTTGCAAATTCAACGAAAAAAATTTTTAATTGTATTTTTCTGAAGTTTTTTTATTTTTAAATAAATTACTAAGATATCAGGTCTATGTAACTTTGAACTCAACTACATGTATGATCAAATACGATAAATTAAATATTTTACACCATTTTCTTTATGCTGTAAGTTGATTTAGTACACAGTTTGTTGCGAACGGTGATGCTGTACTGTTTGAAAAACTTTTTGTCGTTCATCTTCAGAGCGGGTGAAAGCTTCATTGAATCTTGGAGTCGGAGCTACTCCTCGCTCAGCAGTATCATTTACAACTTTTAACTTTTTGAATGTTTCAGAACATTTTTGGTACTCAAAATTTGATTCCCATGTATGAAATTCAGAATTTAAAAATTCATATGAAAGGTTAAACTGTTTAAAGATGAAAACTGAATTTGGTGTCACAAAATCACTGATGTTTTTTTCACTGAGTGAAGTAATTGTTTTGTAAGGCTCTGAGTAATGCTTATTCGATTGCTTTACAGCGGGAATACCATCAATTTTTTTTCGCAATTTTCAATTTTTCTTCTGGTAATACTGTATTATCAAACAGCGCCAAGCAAGCAAGTTGTTCATGCAAATACCATAGATGTTTAGATAATTTTTCAAGAGCTGCATTAGCGATTTCCGGATGAATTTTTCGATGTTCGATAAGATCTTTTACTAATTGTAAGTCTGAGTTTGGGGCTTTTATCGCATATGGAGCAGTAAACCATATTTTCACGTAAAATAATACAACAAACACGAATTTTTCGCAAAGCATCTGTTTCTTTCGCTGGTACTTTAAACTGCTTACGAAATAAATATATCTTGAAACAATAAAGAGCTTTTGAAAGCCATCTTGCATGGTGACAAGCGCCAGGGGCTTTAAATTGAACTTTATCACCTCGACCACCTAAAAAGATACTGCTTAGTTCCAGTAATTCTTTATAGTCGTCTCTTGGATGATGATTCTTGTTGAAAAATATGAAAAGAAAGAAAAATAAAAAAGTGAGAAAACTGTAATCATTATCAGCAACCAATGGGTTTCTTTGATAGTGAATGATAATGTAATTAATTAAATTTGTAAATAGAGTTAATGAAAAATACACTTTGTAAAATATTCGAGCAAAAAGATATTTGAAATTTATCAATTAAAAACTTATAAGTCCTTAATACACACAAAAATGTGTCAAAAACTAGTTCATCATTTAAATACACAATTATTAATGTAAAATTGAATTAATTCATACCTTTAATTGATTGTCAATAAAATCGAGAATGTCTTTTTTTTTTGTCGTTCAAAATGTCGGTAATATGTTCATCATTGGAACCGATTTCATATACTACTTTATCAATGTTATCCCAATTGTCTCTAAATCGTTTGAAAATAGGTACATTTGGACCATTTGTGGCTGGCCAAGCAACCTCTGCTACATTTCGTAACATCAACTCTGACGTATGATGACGACAAACAAGGTATAATAAATCACGACCAATTTTTTTCTCTAGTAAAGGACAAGCACCTTTGGTGTCACCTTAAAAAAAAACATTATCTGTTTTGATTGAAGTGGTTGATAAAAATATACACTAGTCACAAAAATTATGGGACATAAAAAAATTCTAAATTTTTGTGTATTTTTCAACGAGCTGTAACTCCGAATAAAATGATCGCAGAGCAAAAACAGAAAACAGGCAAATAGTTGCTCTAAGTGTCTAGTTTTCAGATACGATCATGACAATTTTTTATCACGTTTAAGTCTGAAGAAATCCTAAGGAAACTATAAAAAAAAAATTTTCCAAATTTTTTCTTGTCTAAAAAAAGGTCTACTGGCTTCAAAAATGTTTTTTCATTCTTTTACTCAAAAGCTCTTTTAGAAAATTTAATGCCCGTTTATTTGACAGAATCAAAAAGCCTGTGAGATGATTTGCCGCGGAGTTATCGTCATCAAAGCAAAAAAGTTCTGTTTACTGATAAACAATAACTCTGGGAATAATGATCGTATGTGAAATCAAAGAGGGTTTTGAAAACTACACGATATTTTCTATGAGATACAGTGAATTGTTTTTGACGAGAAAATTTTTTCTGAATTGAAAATTTTGACTGAAAAAAAGACAAAAATTTGCATAATTAAAGATATTTGGATAACTTGGTATAACTTTGGATAAAATGGATAAACGAAAAATTTGATGGGTAATTTAACCTTAAAGTATCTCCTAAAATCCCTGGAAAATTCAAAGTGCTGTGATTTTTTGTTCCATAGTGTCTCGAAGCTTCAAATTTTTTGTTTTCGCAAAAATCGTCATTGTGAGCAATTTCTCAATTTTTATTTATTTTCTTGAAATTTTTTTTTTTTTTTTCAAATTTCTAAAAAATCAATCTTTTTGATCGAAAAATAAAGATTCTTAAGAAAAAAATCTTTTTCATTGAGATTTGGATTTTCAATTAAAAAAAAATTTTTTTATCAAAAGCCATTCTCTGAATCTCATAGAAAATATCGTGTAGTTTTTAAAACTCTCCTTCAATTTCTCATACGACCATTATTCCCAGAGTTATTAATTATCAAAGTTAAATCAAAAGAACTTCTTTGCTTTGATTGACGATAACTCCGCGGCAAATCATCGCACAGGCTTTCTAATTCTGTCAAATAAAAGGACATTAAATTTTTGCAAGCGTTTTTGAGTGAAAGAATGGAAAAACATTTTTGAAGCCCGTAGACCTTTTTTAGACAAGAAAAAATTTGGAAAATTTTTTTCTTGTAGTTTCCTCAGCATTTCTCCCGACTCAAACGTGATAAAAAATTGTCATGGTCGTATCTAAAAACTAGACACTTAGAGCTACTATTTGCTTTTTTTTGTTTTTGCTCTACAATCATTCTATTCGAAGTTACAGCTCGTTGAAAAACACCCAAAAATTTAGACTTCTTATTATATCCTTTAATTATTATGACTAGCGTAGGTTTGAAAATGTAATTTAACAATCTGACAATTTACCTGTGTTTGAAGCAGTCGTATCGAAACACATTCCTTTAATATTATCGCAAATATTGCGTGTCGTTAGAGCCTGAAATACGGCTGAAGCTTGACTTATACCTGTGCCGTCAGAAAGCAACGGAGCTTCTAAAAATTTTTCGCCACTTATTCCTGAAATGTGTATCGAGAGCCGTTCTGCTTTTGATGTTCCTTGTCCTGTATGTAGCATTTTTCCATCCCAATGAACTACGCAAGATTCGTCTATTTTTTCTTTTTTAATTGCATCGACAATTTCTTCTCTCTTAGAAATACGTGTATTGCGAATAGAAGAATAACTCACATTATATTTATCAATATCTAATCCCAGACTTTCTATAACAGCTGCAATGATAAACATTGCATCTCTATCACTAGTTCCAGTGCGATCTAAAGCTGATACAAGTTTTGGAGTTAAAATATTGATTTTTTTCTTTTTACGAGGTACAGGGAGTTCATTCTCAAAATCAGAATATGTTCGTTTCAACCCACTGGAATTTGATGATAGACTACAAAAACTTGCTGGCATCGAATGTTGCGATAATTTCATGCCTAAAACAATTTTTTCAGAATTAAATAAATAAACCCAATCGATTAAAACATTTTTCAAATTTTATATTCAGCTTCTGTTATTCAGAAGCAAAGATATTCTTTGAATTCAGTTTCCGTCAATTTTACCTAATAAAAATAAGATAAAATGATATGTATTTTAAATTTATTGGTTACAGTGACTTCAATTTTTTAATAGCGTGGGAATTTTCGACTGCAAAAAAATCGAAAACAAATTTTTTGAAGTTATACTTCTTTTGGCGCGTTAGATTAAATTAAATAAATTTTGATTTATCTCACTTATTCAGATTTACTTGATAGAAATTTTACCAAAAGTGATAGACTAATAATTAGAAAAAAGTTATGAATCTAGAAACAAATTTTAAAATATTGAAAAATTATATAGAATTCAATTTTCAGAAAATGAGGTTAAGAAAATTAGAATTTTAAGGCGAATTAAATTTTACAAGTAAGTAGAAAAAATATGAGTTTAAATTATAAGAAATTGTTTTCGATTATTAAAAATGATTGATTGTTGAGCTTGATAATTTATAGTTGTATGTGAGAAGAAACTAACCAAATTCGTCTGTATTGTTCTCATTATCTTCATTTGCTATCTCCTGTTCAGTATCAGATTTATTCTGAAAAGTTTCCACCGGCAAGAAAGTAGTAACGGGCGAGTGAAGATTGCTTTTTCCCTTTTGACACTCATTCAGAAATTGTTGCTGCTCTTTTGGCAAATTCTTAACCATTGTGGAATTGGAAATATCGAACAATTTATCTAGTTTTTGGTTAAACTTTTCAACATTCTGTTTTTGTGCTTTCGATCTTTTTTCCCTCTTATGATGTGTCTTCACTTTTATATATTCAGCATAAAATTTTTCCAACTTCGCAAGACTGTGCTGAGGACGTATAGTTGGAATCATGAAACTAGCCTAAATAGTATTAGTATCGTTAATAACACTAGTAGCACTATTTCGAATAGTTAATTTTAAAGACTGATGTTTATACATAAACAAATTCAGTAAGTCACGATACGAAGGCAGCTTATTATTATTTATTTGGCTTCTTTCAAATCCAATCAAATAATTCCAAGTTTTATTACCAATTTTTTCACTCATTTTAATGATTGTTAAAGTCGATCTAACCTCAAATTTAACAAAGTATACATACAACGGCGTCACACTGATCAATGCACACTAAGTTTTGTTCTTACTCTCGCGGGATTAGTACGCGAAAACAAAGAAAGCGCTGCAATTAAAGGGGAAATTTGTTGAACGCATTCAAGGTCAAGTGAAAGCTCAGTAGTACTACTAGAGCAATAAAAATAAACCGCAATTAATCAGTATCACAATACACAGCAACAAAGAAACATCCCATATTCTTCGTAATGATCATACACAATATATTTTTAGCTAGAATTTCATTAAAATTGAATTATTAAATGATAAATTCAAATATTATGGTGTGATTTAAATGAGAAATTTATTTAAAAATAAAAAAACTTCAGAAAAATACAATTAAAAATTTTTTTCGTTGAATTTGCAACTTAATCAATAAGTAATTACTAATTATAATTATGATACGAATAAAAAAATCAATATTTTTTAAGATTTGATTCAACATTTTGTGGAAATTCAATGCTACGTAAACTTCAATGACTAATATCTCAGAAAATATCGATCTTAGTGATTTGGTGGTAAGGACCTTTTTTGTAGAGAATTGAATTTCCTACAAAATTATCATTTACATTTTTTCTGTATGTCTTGTTGTTTATGAGATAATGAGTGAAAAAACAAGAATTCTATGAAAAATTCGGTTTGGCGATCCGTACTACCCCACCAGTATGAGTTACGACTTCGCGACAATAGACACTTTTGTAGAGCATTGAATTCTGAAAATAACCCGTCCATGGTCAAAGCGATGCTATGAAATGCCACTGAGCTATAGAAATTAAAAAAAAACAACTGAAAATTCTCGTATATTTCAAATGGGAAATCTTCACACGCTGTGTAGGAGTACTTAATATTAATATTGAGGGCTCAAACTTTCAGGGAATTTTTTTGGGTGTATTTCCAACAAAATTTCGGGATGGGAGCGAAAAAAAAAATAGTCGCAAAAAAAAAGCACCCTAATATATACATATATATATATATATATATATATATATATATATATATATATATATATATATTTATATATATATATATATATATATTAAATGAATAACTATAATTATAACATAATAAATAATTATACATTAATATTTGGGCACATGTTCTGTCTGCCAAGGTCGAACTCTGACACTGCGAATCCTCGACAACCCCACTAGAATTCTACTTTGATGAAACTCATTCTAGCATTCTATTATGTTTGGATTGGCCCCACTTCTGTTGCATGACGCTCTGTCTGACTTGATAACGACTATACTACTTGATACTTGTTGCACACAAGCTACCTCCGAGTCGAGCCTTTTTCATCTCCTGCTATGTCGTTCTGGCTCCATCGTTATTCTTGCACTGTACGCGATAATGATAGCAGCATCGAAAATAATAATAACGAAAATAAATAAAATATATCAAATTAGATTCATATATTTCAATATTCATCTTAATTAGAGATTATTTTATTGTAATAAAATAATAATGAAATTGAAATCGCCTGTGATTTTTAATTTTTTCGTCCTTGTAAATTTTGAGGTATGCGTTCCGTCAACCTTGTACACGTGCAGCTCCGGTGTTATGAAGGACTCAAGGTCGCGCGATCGATGTTCATTGCAACCTACATAGATATTTTTTCGACCGTTTTAATTTTTTTTTGGTCAATACTAACAATATTGCAGGGATTTTGTTTATGCTGATTATTAATGTTGTCATTAATGTTATTGTGAGTTTTATTATTATTATTATTATTATTTTGTTATTAAATGCTCAGGGGGGTTATCCCCGGAGTCCGATTCTCCGAGGGCCCAGCCTGAGCTCCATCCGTTACTGCTGGACCACTCCGCACAACAAGGCGGTTAGTGATCACAGCAGGCCAAAGTCATTTCCCTTAAGAGACGGTGAGAGCCAAGTATAACAGCCTTCTGCATCCTAACTGCCAAGAACTTAGCTTTTGATGAATAAGCTGGAACTTTGGCAAGTGAGGATACAAAAGACTGTTTCATCCTTATTTTTAAATTTTAAACACTTTTTCTTTAAAGTTTTTGATTTTATTACGTTTTTATTCCGACTGAACTGCTTTTTTCTTTGCTTGAGCTTTATTTTTTTTTCTTCAAGCTTTTGGCGATACTCAAGACGTGTAAGAATTGCATTCTTTCCTCGATAACGTTTTTTAGGTGCAGAATCCCCTGATATCGATGGCAATAGTTTAACATCATACGGAGATACATTCAATCTTGTAGTTGCAATTTCTGGCCTAATTTTTACACTCGACAGCTCTGAAAATAAAGAAAAAAAGTTCTAAGTATAATATATCATTGAAAATAAGTATTTTCAAAATCAAATTATAGTTCATCATTCTAATATTATATATTACCTTCTTCATCTAAGCTGCTGGAGTAATCAACTATATGAATTTGAGACGATTGAATATGAACATGAGACCATGGACGATTACTGACGGCATGATTAGAATGAGACTGAACTGGCTCTTCGTCGGAGTCCGAATCAATGACTCTTGGTCTAAAGAAACCAACCTGAGGTCGTAAACTTGGCGTGGGAGTGGAAGTGGATTGCATTGGTTCCTCAGTTATTGTATTTTTAACTTGATTTTCGTCAATATTATTTGGATTTATCAAGTCACTTAAGCTCTGAGCTAGCTGCTCCAAGGCTAGTTCATCAGGTGTCGTCTCCAATAATGTAGCACAGTTATCAGACGTTGTTGCTAAGTTGTTATTATTTGTAACATCAGTGGGAGCAAAATCTTTAGCTTCAAAAATATTTGCATCCATAGGATAAATTCTAGCCTTCCGGAAACCATTCTTGATTGTTTCAGGTTTCGCTGCTTCCCGTAGAGCATTACTGAATAATTTTGGTATAGTTTCAGGAGTTACAACTCTACCGGGATGTGATGATAACCAGTTCTTCACCTCTTTCTCATAACATGATGAAATTGGTATCATCAAACTAACGTCAAGCGGTTGTGAACGATGGGTGCAATGAGGAGACAAATAAATAATTATTACACGATGATTACAAGCGTAATCAATCAAGTCCACATTATTAGTATGGGTTGTATGTCCATCCAATGTCAAAAGAACTGGATCTTCAGCACTGGGCTTGACCTAATCGACGAACCACTTAAACCAGTTGAAAAACAAATCTGCTTGAATCCATCCACTTGGATGACAGAGTCCCCAACTCCCAGGTAAAGTACCCTCCAATAAGCTCTCTTTCATACGCTTGCGTGGAAAAATAAACAGCGGTCGCAAAAATTCTACTGAAGCTGATACGCAGAGTTCTACGGTGATATTTTTTCCTCTCTCGGTTGACGTCAAAATTCCCACTTGCTTTTTCCCTTTTTTAGCCAAGATTTTGCCAGGTATTTTGGGAACGCTGCTGCAACCGGTCTCGTCGACGTTAAAAATTCACTCAGGTTTCAAATTGTGTTTTTTGGATATTTGTTCCAACAGTGAAAAAAAGTTTTGTACAACAACTCGATTGAATCCAGCTGCACGAGCTGCTGAGGTACTCTCTGATTTTCGGAGAGATAAAGTTGGATTTCTTTTTAAAAATGCCCCAGCCAATCTATACCAGCTACTCCATTAACAAACGGATGCTTGATTTCATTTTTTTAGCGAGCTGGTAAGCCAGAACTTGCGTTTCCAAACTGGATAATCCAAATAACCGAGCTTCACAATCTTTTAAATACTGGACCAACTTAATTTCTTGAGCTGGACTAAAAACTGGAGCTACTTTTCTGGTCAATTCTGTAGTAGAAAATTTCAAATTAAATTCATGACCCCCACAAAAATTAATTTCTAAATTTAAAATTTTAATTATAATTACCTTTAGATGACGAATGTAGCATATCATTATTTAATTTAAAGGATTTTACTCTTCGCCTCAGTGTTGATCTTGGAACTCTATAAGTTTTTGCAGCAATACTGTATCCCATTTCTTCACTGACTACAGATTCAATAGCTTTCGCCATAGCCAATTCATCACACGTTGATCTTTATTTACATACGTACGTACCATTACTGTATAATTAATTTATTGACAAAAAAGACCAAAGAAATATTGAATGAATAAATTACAAACACTGTCAAATTATTACCACGTACACAGATGAAATCACATGAAATCACAGAGAGAAACAGGTTATATCAGCTGAATAAAATTTTTTTGAATAAATCTGAAGTCTATGAGATTATAAAGGTACGGAAATAACATATTTGTGCTCAAAATCTTTTTTGTAGGGGGCCGTCGTGCCCCAGAAAAGAAATTTTTTTTCAGAGTTTTGATAAAATGTTGATAGATTTGCTTAAGATAGTACCAAATGAAGTTGACCTGAAGATTAAAAGCCGTGAAAAACAATTACTGGCTTAGGGGGGCCGTCGTGCCCCACCCTCCCCTATATGCTCCAAAAAGTTCACTCAATTTTTAACTTCCGCTGAGAAAATTGAAAATTTTCAAGAATTAGGAAGTTATTGGTTTCACTCCGATCGTGGAAAATTGAGTGTTTATTAGATCTCTACGTTTTGAAGTCCTAGAAAGCAATTCCGACTATTTTCCTAAGGATGCCACTATATACGTATGTATGTATGTATCTTCTATATATATATATATATATATATATATATATATATATATATATATATATATATATATATATATATATATATGTGTGTGTGTGTGTGTGTGTGTGTGTGTGTGTGTGTGTGTGTGTGTGTGTGTGTGTGTGTGTGTGTGTGTGTGTGTTACCCTCTCATGACTTTTGAACGGCTTGACCGATTCGATTGCGGTTAGTGCCACTCGAAAGGGCTTAATAGATAGATAGATAATTAGGATTTATTCGATCCTGGAGCCTTAGCTCCCTCAGGACCATTAGTACACAATTTTTTACAGTCATTCGGATGTATACATAATTTTTAATATTAAGAATATTTTGACAACTGATATTAATATTATTTTTGATATGGACCGATTCGAACCGGTAGATTTTGAGAAATCCCAAAAAAACTACGAACAATTTTTTTTTTAAATGTGGTTTTTTGGAATAACTTTTAAACAATCAAGATCGGTCGATTCGTTCGTGAGTTATCGTTGTCGAAAAAAAACCAAAAAAGTGCTTTTTCAGAATTACTTTAAAATTACTAGTTCGATCAATTTAAACTTGAATGTTAATTATGAGGCTTCAAAAACTGTGTCGAATGCTGCCAACCGTGCGAGAGTAAGTTAATTCATTCAAAAGATATTGCGGTTTGAAAATTTGAAAATTAGTGTTTTATTGAACTTCTATCAAATTGTTGAGCTCGGAGAGACACGTAAATTATATTTTTGAACTCGGAGCTTAAAAACGTAATAAGTGCGATTGTGAGCGCTTAAGTATGAAAGCGGGAGGTTGCTGGGATGGTCTATTGTTTTCCTAATTTTTTTTTGATAATTTCGCGCATTTTAATTATTTTTTCTTAAGAATCTCAGAAGAGTGAAGAACATGATTACAAATACAAATGGCTGTGCCCATACAATTTGACAGTGGAGAATTGCCATAAATTTTGCAGCGTGTACGCTTTAAATCCAAGTGTTATAAAAGTGACTGCAATGCTTGAAGATAGGAACAAAATACTTTATGTGTGTTTTGTTAAAGCACTTGCATTTACAGTGTAGAGTAAATATTAAATTTTGAATGCAAAATTGTTGTAAATTATATATGTATACGGTTGACTGTGTCCAAATATTAATTCCGCCCTCCCTAAATTTAAAACAGTATATGGTGTAATTTTCACACGAAAATTTTTACACAGATTTATTTACA
This sequence comes from Cotesia typhae, assembly GCF_013202065.1. Classification (NCBI taxonomy): domain Eukaryota; kingdom Metazoa; phylum Arthropoda; class Insecta; order Hymenoptera; family Braconidae; genus Cotesia; species Cotesia typhae. Next base: position 4,030,602 of record NW_027423752.1, read on the forward strand.
CTACACTGGGTCCAAAAATTTTTTTTCAGTGCAGGATTCTAAATACTTGTAAATGCCAACATAAATAAATCATTATGATTATTATCAAGTGTAATTATTTAAATTATTCACCTTTTTAATTGATAATTTATTTCATTTTAATTAGTAAATTTTGAAAAAATGCATTAATTAGAATTTTTTAATCACTGATTTTTTAATAAATGCTTTATTATATCGCTTTCCAAAGACGAAAAGTGCGTATCAATTTTTTTTTTCCAACCGCTATGTAATCATATTTCTCTGGATATCGAGGTGAACTCCATGGCTCTGCTGTCTAGAAATAATGCAGGGAGTACGAAAACAGCCCTGATGGAAGAAGATGGACAGTCGACAAATGTTCCTCAAAAAAGTGGAAGAGCTATTGCTTTCGTCACTACTCATGCTTTCCGAGAAAGAATTAGCTCTCTACCGACCGTCACCGGTCAACAATTGCCAATGGAACGGTTCGGTAGCAAGATCGAAGAGTTAGTTGATTTCATCAAGGATAAAAAAATCTCCATCATGAAATCAGAAAATTGGTTACGTCCATTGTTCCGGCATATAGGCTGGCCAACAAATTACCAACGATGTCGGTGACAACCACTCAAATATCTCCGTGGATGACCACAAAACCACAGTCACTTTTGGTCACTCCTAAAAAACCACCACAGCAAGGAAAGAACAATAACAAAAAGAGGCCGCTGTCCACGCCTAGCCCTTCCTCAGTAATTGACAAAAAAAGACAGCCCGGGACGATACAGGAGCCAGCGGCTCAATCTACTGAAGCCCAAAATCCGCCAAGTAAGGGTGGCTCTAAGAAATTGAGAAGGAAGAAGATAAGAACCAAGGCTGTGCTTGTCCAACAAGTAGAAAGCCAAACTTATGCAAATTTCCTGAAGGAAATGAAGGCCAAAGTAAGTCCTGTAGAGACTGGCGTATACATCAAGTCTACTAAGCGGACGAAGCATGGAAACGTTCTCCTTGAAATGGCTCGAAAGACCAAAGACAGTAATGCCTTCACAGACGCGGTAAAGACAACTACTGCCAATATTGGTATGATCAAGATGCTCACACCAATAACAACGATCGAAATCTTCGATTTGAACGGAATCTCTACTGAGGGCGACGTCCGTGAAGCACTCAAACGGGAATTTACAAGCAGCCTAGAGATCAAACGGGTAAATCTGATGAAACTCACACCACAAGGCAATCGGGCAGCTTTCTGCAAGATAGACGAGGCCAGCGCGATCAAGGCCCTTGACAAAGCCCGTATAAAGATCGGATGGGTTGACTGCTGCATAAGTCCAGTGGCGAAAGTAACCTGATGCTTTAAATGCCTTGATTTTGGGCACCGAACGCGTAACTGTATGGGACCTGTCAGAAGCAAGTGTTGTTATGAATGCAATGCAGAAAAACACAAGTCTGTAAACTGCATGGCGAATCCAAAATGCTTCCTCTGTACATCGGACAAAGATGCTCAGGATAGCTTATGTCATACTTCTGGCTCCGGGGCTTGTAAAGCATTCCACACTGCACTTGCCGAAGTTACGAGAGGGAAGAAATGACACGCATACTACAAGGAAATCTGAATAGGTGCGCTCTGGCGCAAAACCTATTGCGCCAGCGTGTCTTCGAAGATAAAATTGACATCTGCTTCATCTGCGAACAGCATCTCAACCTCCACGATAGAACATGGTTTGCAGATGAAACTGGCACGGCAGCAATTTGGATTGTGAACACCAAGAACATTACCGCTAACACCAGTGAAAGTGAAGCAGGTTTTGTCTGGATTCAAACTCCCACAACCTACTTCATGAGCGTTTATTCCTCATCTAATGAAGGGATTAGTGTGTTCCGACAGAAACAGGCAAATATAGAAGATACGATTGCTAATTTCAACGGCGAAGTCATCCTAGCTGTCGATTTTAACGCCAAATCGGCTGAATGGGGGGCTGCTTTCTCCGACACTAGAGGTAACGAAGTCGCAGCAAGACTTGACCTTATAATACTGAACACCGGGGGTATCACGACTCTTAGAAGACCAGGGTACCAAGAATCCATCCTCGACATTTCGTTGGCCAAGGATTGCCAACATGATCGAAGACTGGACTGTATCCGAAGAATGCAGTGGCAGTGATCACCAGTATGTGACATTTAACGTTGAACTGACATCTGTCCCGATTTCACAACGCGACCTTCAGAAGCGGAAGTGGAACGCGAGGAAAGTTGATTTAGAGGCACAGCTAACACGAAGCTGGTCAACTCTGCAAAAAAAAACCCGATTCCAAATACCCGCAGCGAGATTGAAAAAACAATACTAAACAAGATGAAAGAAATTGCTGCCTCATGTGACGCCTGTATGCCGCGGCTAAAAAATCGAGGTTTCCACAGGCCGGCGTACTGGTGGTCATCAGACATAGCAGAACTTCGAAAAAAATGCCACGAGCTACGTCGGCTAGCAACGAGAGTTGCGAAACGCTCCACCAATCGAGATCTACATTCAAGCGAGTACAAGCAGGCCAAAAAGAACCTTAACCGGGCTACTAAAACAAGCAAAGCGAAATTGTGGCAAGAGATCTGTAACGACCTTGATAAAGACATCTGGGGTAAAGCCTACCAAATTGTCGTACAAACGACTTGAAAAGGCTTCACCAGAAACGCCGAAACCACCTGCTTCAACGAGCAGCATCGTAGCGGAGCTGTTTCCCAAACACCTACCGCGGGAAAGAAGACATTATATGAAAAACATCGTAACACCTTTCACAACAAAGGAACTGCAGGTCGCGACGAAGACTCTCAAGACAGGAAAAGCACCTGGCCCTGATGGTATCCCGGCATCGGTGATCAAGGTTGTAGCCCTAGAATACCCAGATATACTACTGAACGCTTACAACACATGCCTAGAAACTGGCACGTTTCCAACGGCCTAAAAGCGGCAGAGATTGGTTCTGTTAGACAAAGGTAAAAGTAGTCCCGTAACACCTTCGTCGTTCAGACCACTCTGTATGCTTGACATTACTGGGAAACTGCTCGAAAATCTCATACAGGGGAGACTACACAACGGCATCGACCGTGCTGGAGGATTTGCCACAAACCAACATGGCTTCCGGAAAGGACGATTGACAGTCGGCACGATCCAGAAAGTCAAAGGAACAGTGAGAGAAGCATGGTCTGGTAACCTTAAAGTCTGCAAGGTGTGTCTTTTCCTAACACTAGACATCAAAAAGGCCTTCAACAGCACAAATTGGGGTGACATTCTAGATGCTTTGGAACACAAATTTGAGGCGTAGCCAGAAAATCTTGCGATAGTTGATGACTATCTCAACGAAAGAACGCTGATGCGGAAAGAACGCTGGAAGCGGAAACGACGGAAGGCCCTCAAGAATAGGACATAATGGCTGCCGTGCTGCAAGGTTCAATCATGGGGCCCGACCTATGAAACGTGGATTATGACAAACTCCTGGAAATCCCGTTGTCAAAATATGTAGAACTCACGGGCGGTTGCATGACAGTTGATCGCCGCAATTTAATACCACGAAATTTGATACCGCGATTACTGATTCCACGTCAAATGATCCTACTGACAACTGATCCCACTGACAACTGATCCTACTGACAACTGATCCCACCCACCGTGTTGTGCCCTTTTATCAAGGATGTTGTGTGTGTTTATTCAAAAGTATATCAATATATAAGCTTGTTACCGAGTTGTGTCCTTTTATCAAGGATGATGTGTGTGTTAATTCGAAAGATTGGCTGCCTCGATCTTGCTAGATGCAGAATAAAATAATAATTAATTTCTTTTCAAATGTGGGGCTTCGCTCCCAACTCCCACCAGGGCTTCACCCCGGACCCCGCTAAACCTAGGGATCGTTTGTCGGTAGGATCATTTGTCGGTGGGATTAAATTACAGATATTAGTTGTCATGGTATTAAATTTCGGGAATCATTTAACGTGACACCCTTACGGGCTTCGCGGACGACGTCGCGGCTTCGATAGTAGTAGATTATGCTGAGGAGGCAGAACTACTTGTTCGGGAAACTATTGACGCTGGCGAAAATTGGCTTGAGAAATATTACCTCAAACTCGCCAAGCAGAAAACTGAGATCGTCGTCTTGACTCGACAAAAGTGGTTCTCAAAACTTTTCGTCGTCGACATGGGCGGGACAACATTGACATCTACAAGGGCACTGCGTTATCTAGGAGTATTGATCGACAAGAAACTGTCTTTTCGAGAACATCTTGAAAACACATGCATGAAAGCAAACAAGACAGTATTCAACCTGTCGAGAATCATGGCCAACACGGTGGGACCACGAACCAGAAAAAGGAGGCTGCTCTTAGAAGTATTCCACTCGATATTACTTTGCGGAGCGGAAATATGGGCGGATAACCTTAAACAGAAGACTTCTCGGTGCAAAATCGCGGTAGTGCTACGACCAGGAGCGATCAGAATCACTTGTGCTAATCGCACGGTGTCAGAAGCAGCCATATTGGTTAAAGCAGGAGCCACACCAATCGACTTACTAGCATTCGAGAGGGAGAAAATCTACGACGCCAAAACTAATGATGACAACTCTAAGAAGGCAAGAGCGAAGATAGAGACGGAAACCTTACACGAGTGGCAGGACCGATGGACATCCGGGGAAAAGGGCAGATGGACGGCACGCCTGATTCCGGACATAAACGTCTGGCTTTCTCAGAAGCATGGAGAAACAGACTTCTTTCTGACCAAGCTATTGTCAGGAGATGGACAGTTTAACGCCTATCTTTTCAAGATTAGTTTGTTGACGACGCCGAACACACTTTCGAGTGTGATCGGTCGAAGAATTACAGAAGCAGCACCGAAGAAACTATTGGCACCACTCTCTCCCCGGAGAGCTTGGTAACCTGCATGCTCAGCAAATAAGATAACTGGTCAGCTGTTACAGCCTAAGCGCAGCGCCTTTTAAAAAAAATCGCAGAAAGGGACCAGTAACCAGGAGTAGGCATCGTGAGGTGCAACATGGACTGGATTGAAGTAATGCTAACGCGGTTCCGATCCAGTCATCTCCGTATCATCTACGGGGAAGGAGAGAGGAGGTTTTTTAGTGGGTGGAAATCCTACACTACCGATCATCACATGTCAAGATAGCGGTGTTTTTGAAAGGTTTTTCCTTCTCTATAAATAAAAAAAAAACACACACACACACACATATGGACATCAGCGCGAAAACATTCAGGGAAGCTTCCTAGGACCTCAAAACGTCGAGATCTGATACGAACTCGATTTTCGAAAAACGGGGTAAAACCAATAACTTCCCGAATTTTGAAAATTTTTAATTTTTTTGCTCGACGGGCAGAAAGCGTCAACTTTCGGCCCGTTGCGCTAAACGAAGTTACCACTTTCTGCCTTCGTCGAGCAAAAAAATAGCATACACTCCTCAGGAAGTAAATAAGAAAGCATCCGATCACATGTTTGTTGACCTCGGCTTCGCCTCGGCCAACAATTACATGTGATCTGAGACAATTCTTACTTTACTTCCCTCGATGTGTAATATACTATTCTTAGTGGGAAGTTAAAAAACTCATCATGATTCATTTCGAAAAAATCAATTGTCAGAAAATTACATTTCTTGTAACATTGTTCCTCACTGAATTTCCGTGTTTCACATTCAAACCATCTTTATATTCTATTAAATATTTTGCGTATTTCTTTTTTATATAATACTAAAATTTTTCATATTTTCGTAATAAAATACTACGGTATAGATATTTTCTGAAGCAATTTAATAATTTCATATTGAATAGTTCCACTGAAAGCTTTTATTTTGAAATAAAAGTAAAACCAATAGTCCTGTATGACGTTCAAAGCTAATTTACAGTAAAAAAGTTGTGGTTGAAATTTTTTCTAACTATTAATATTTCAGGGGAATGAAGGTCAAATAAAAGAACATTATTAAAATTTGTATTTTTTGCTCCAACTGTTATTTAAAAAAATAACGGCTGATTAAATAAGAAAAAAATTACCGTAATTTTTTAACTGTGCGGCGCCTAAAACTTCGGCTGAAAAATCAAATGTATTTTAATTATGAACAAAACTTCGTAATTTCACTTGTACTCTAGAGATTTCCTATATTTTTCATATTTTTTACCGCGGAAAAATTGAACAAATTATTATCGTGAAAATAAAAATGCATTAAAAAAAAGAAAATAAATATATCTATACAATTACAGTAATAACCTTATTCGTAACAGTACGGATATAGAGTGAAAAGCAAAAACTGTTCTGTAATTAAGACTTGAAAACGAAATTAATTACTAATTACGTTACCAAGGAAAGTAATCATAGATTTGATATGAAATATAAATTCTATAGTGTTATAATATTATGTACGATTTCAGTTAATAAGTATTTGGAATTGTACTCATTTTCCATTGACGAGGTATGAAAAATATATATATATATATATATATATATATATATATATATATATATATATATATATATATATATATATATATATATATATGTATGTATTGAGATTCATTTTACGTGCATAATATATTTTATAACGGAAATTATTTGCGTTAATTAGTTTATATAAGTATACATGAATTATTTCTGTCACGTAACGGAGAATTACGGATAATGAAATAGCTAACAATAAATCGGAGCAATGTCAAGGTACATTTAATGTTTAAAAATTATGTGCGGTTTAAAATAACTTCCACAACATACATGCATTAGAGAAAAACAACTTGATGAAAAAAAAAAAATATTATCTTCAAATATCATTTAACTGCTACAAAATTCATTTAGAAAAAATTTTAATTTTCTGAAATTATAAGTGTACGATTCATAAAAAAATATCGACAAAACATTTTTTTATTTTTTATAACAATGATTAAGTCAATATATTTTAAAGCAAAAGTTTATTCTTTATTAAACAGAAAAAAAAAACCGAATTCAAAAAAAATATTATTTTTAAAATTTCATTCGAGGATTTTACTTCATTTATGTCATAAAAAAAAAGGTTGTCAAATATAATTCACGAGTTTAAATAGTTTTAAACTTCTCCATAAAAAAATTGAAAATTTTCAACAATCAGGAAGTTATTGGTTTTACCCCGTTTTTCGGAAATCGAGTTTCCATAAGATCTCTACGTTTCAAGATCCTAGAAAGCTTCCCTGACTATTGCCGCGATGGTGCCTGTACGTCTGTATGTATGGATGTATGTATGTGTGCGTGTGCGTGTGGGGGGGGGGGCTTTACCGATCAATTCCAATAACTAATCCGCTCTTAACATCCAAAAACCACGTCGATTGCTGCCAAGCTCGTCAAAATCGATTGATTCGTTACTTATCTTTGACTTATCGTTAACAAAAAAAAATCGGAAAAAAGTATTTTTTTCGAATAACACCGAAATTTTATGTCTGATCAGTTTGTGTTTAAAACTTATATCATGAAATTTAAAAAACTGCGTCATATGCTGCCAACTGCGTGAAAATCGATTGATTTGTTCGTGAGTTATCGTTGTCAAAAGAAAACCCAAAAAAGTATTTTTTCGGAATTACTCTGAAATTCCTAATCAGATCAATTCAAGCTTCAGAGTTCATTATGAATCTTAAAGAACTGCGTCGAATACCGCCAACCAGGTAAAAATCGGTTCATTAATTCAAAAGTTATTGCGGTTTGAAAATTCAAAAAATTGTGTTTTATTAAACTTCCATCAGACTTTTGAGCTCGGAGAGCTCAAACCTACAAAAAAATTATATTTTTGACTTCAAAGAACTCAAAAATGTAATGAGTGCAATTTCAAGCGCTTAAGTATGAAATTAGCCGGAAATTTCAGGGATGGCCTTTAGGGTCAACGGTTTTCCTATTTTTTTTTTTTTTTTTTTTTTTTTTTAATGAGGTCAATTTTTTATAGAAATAAAAATTAATTTGCTGTGTTTGGAAAAAAAAAATTGTCTCGAAATTTGAGCCTTTAACTTTAGGCCCTTTGGACTCAACTTTAATTTTAATTACTTCCTGTTTCATGTTAATTTTTTCATTTAAAAAATCATTTTTTGGACTTTTTTGGTACATTATTAAAGATAATAATAGAATGGTTCGTTTTGTAAGAAGAATGCAAGTAAAAAATTGAGAGGAAATTCAATGTCCGACAAAATTATTTTTCACGTTCTTATCGCTGAAGTCCTTAGTTTTTAAGATATGAGCAGTTAAATATTTTGAAATTAAATAAAATTGTATTTTGTCGGATTTGATTTTTGAGAAACAAAATTTAATTTTTGAAATTCCAAATCGTACAGAACGATCAACAGTATTTTTTTAACATTTTACAATGATTTAGAGGAAAAATTTCTTCAAATTTTGAAGCTTATCGATTCTGTTAGAGTTTTTCTTTTTTTTTAATGCACATATTGTCAGAAAAAAAAGAAAATAAAAAACTCATCGCGAATAACAATATTAAGTAATCATAATTTATAATTAATAGAATTTCAGTTATGATTGTATAATAGTGGTTGATAAACAGTAATCAATCACCGATTGTTGATGAAACATTCAACAAGCAATTAAAAAACATTAAATTACAATAACTCGGCCGTGATTTGACCGATACAACTCGATTAAATATACAATTTGAAAACAATATTAACTAGTGTTGTGGTAATCGGTACAGCAAGCATTATGTCTCTCTTATACTATACAAAACGTTTGATAATAAATCAATTTATCGTTGACGTTTATTTATTATCGCCCGCACATATTTTAGTAACTCAATTAATACAATGCATTAAAATTGTATCACCGTTGAATAATAATTTTATCGATTTTAATTGACACTAGTTGTGTTTGGGGTATTTACAACTATACATAATGAATTTTTCATATAACTTGCATTGAAAATGCGAGTTTCAATGCCTGTTGATCCAACCGAAACTAGTCAATTTCAGACCAATGCAACTGATGCCGGGCAGGAATCAATCATTTTCTTCCCGGCGGGCAGAAAATGACGATTTTCTGCCCGTGAGATAAAGTTGCAGCTTTATTTTTAATCCTCTCAATCGTTTGTTCATGCTATACCTTTATAATTGTCATTCTAACCGTTAACTGTACTGACATATTATAATTCTGTTACTAAGCATAAATAAAAATGACAAAAAAAACTATTCAATTTACGAATAACATTTAATAAAAAATAATCCATTACTTTCTTGAATTTATTTCGCTATTCGTCTGAAACTCTCTAGTTCTGATTGGCTCCAGACATTGAAACTAGCATTTTTAATGCAACTTATATGAAAAACTTGTATGAGAAAAACTTATATGAAAAATTTGAATAACGCGGTACGCATGCGCGTAAACTTTAACCGATAATTAATCGTAGCCCGTTTTTTGCGAGTTTCGACCTTTGACTAACTTCAAGACTTTCATGTATTTTAATTTAGAGAATTAAGAGATCTTAAGAATAAAAAAAATACAATTATTTATGTAATTAATTTTTATGTTTTAAAGCTCAAAACTTTTTTTTCAATTTTGTTTTCAAGATTGAGAGTTTTGCACTATTTTCAAAAAATTTTTTCTCAACAAAAATAAAACAATTGTGATAGAATAAAAAATTTAATAATTCGAAAGCGTATTCACTCAATGATATTATTATAGACGGTATTGTTTCAAATTACTCATCCATGTGCGTAATATTCTTGCCATTTATCTCAATTACTGAGCGGTTTTATATGCCTGCAAAGATAAGTCAATTATAATAACTAAAATTATCATGAATGTTAGACCTGCAATTGCGAAAGCCAAGGAATCGAAAATATTGATTAAATGCATTGTTTATTTGTTTTATTAAATATTTTACACTGATATGCATCGGATAATTTTAGTAATAACGTTAACAAAAACAACCAAAAATTACAGAGTAATTTTCAAATTAAAAATTACAATTAATATAATAATAATAATTATTATTATAATGACAATAGAATTTTTTTAAAAGATTAATAAATTTATATCTGTATAGTGGATTCATATTTGAGCAATAAGATAAGTGACAAAAATAAAATAACTCTGATTTATTTTCAACATTTGTTCATCTTAGACACATTGGACAAGGCATCAGGCCCATCTCGTCACAATTGGTGCATCTCAGAGCGCAGATTTCGTTGAGAAATCCGTGCCATCTCCAGGATTTTTTGCTCCCATGACAAGAAATACACGGTACGAAGCCATCGTCACCACACACTCCGCATACTTTGCGTGCGCCATGGAACTGGAATAATAAAAAAAAAAAACATAATAAATAAAAATTTGAAAATTCATAATAATGTGAATAAAAAATTTTGAACATTAAAAAAAAAAAAGATGATGCTAAGTAAATTTGTAATAAAAAATATGCCATATTGGTAATTGACAGAGTAAAGCGGGAAGGAGGAAATATATTATTTTAAAATATTGAAGTAACTTAATTTCAAATTTTTCGCAGAATTTCTATTAGTCAAGTCAGTTCCAACTGTTACTATAACATGCATAATGAGCATTTAGAACTAAATTTACCATACTATTTAAAAAAAAAATCAGTGGAATTTCACTGATTCCAACCAGTGAATGCAATTTCACTGGTAAATCAGTGAAGTTGACTGGTTAAATCAGTGGAATTTCACTAATTTCTTTTAAGAGAGTTATATTTTATGTAAATTAACAAAGAAAATAGCAGCTTAGTTTTTCATTACAATTAATTACAATTAAACAATTCCCAATTAGAAAGCTTTTTTGAATACCAAATTCTCGCAAGGATAAAACGAGTCGTTGAAAAAAAAAAAAAAAATCTAAAAAACGGTTCAACCTGCAGGCCCTGGAACTTTTCGCTATGTACGAGTTCAAAACGCTCGGTAGGATGTTTGTTTTAAAATTTTGAACTATTCGAGCTCAAAAATATAACTTGTATATTTTTTGAGCTTCTTCAGCTCGAAAATTTAGTGATTGTAAATACATACTTTTTTGAAAATTCTAAATTGCGATATCTTCCGATCGAATCAATCGTTTTTGATAGGGCTTGCAGCATTCGACGTAATTTTTTAAGCACCAAAAAATTATTCATTCCCTACCAAACAATTCAACGTAAAATTTTGAAGTTATGTTGAAATGACACTTTTTTGGAGTTTTTAAAAATTAAGTATCTCTCGAATAATTTAACCAATTTTGATACAGTTCACGACAATTGACGCAGTTTTTTTAACACAAAAAAATAATTTTTAGATCTCTAGATTTTTTGTAAAATTATCGCTTTTTCAAGTTTTGAAAATTTTTCTGCTGCTAGACGGGAAAAAATTTTTAGTTTATTTCAATGATTTCCTCGTTCTTATTACAATAAATAAATCTTCGAAAATTGAAGAATTTATTTTCATAGAATTATCCGTTTGATGGTACACGAGTTATGTTAGTTTCTGAGTACTACCAAGAATATAACAATAAAAATAATTGCACAGAGGAGCATTCTTTGCTGCTTTGTATTATGAGTCGTGCAATAGTAATACATAAATTTACTTAATTAACTGAATAATTTACTTAGGAGGATTGATGAAAACTTATGTAAGAATAGTCAGATGAATCCATGTTCGTAACGGCAAACGGACACAGATCCTGATGTACTGAGTGTTATAACTAAATTTTCAATTATATGATTCCTGATTCACGATGTTCATTACGATACCTCAATCTAAGTCTAAGTACATTCTAATACTTGATGTCTCTATTAATAATTTCTATTAATATAACTTTCAGAAAACTGAATCATCACTAATTGGAATCATGACTTATCTTGCTTCAAATTTCGGTATTTAGTAACAGAGAGAATCATTTAGTTCTTTCATAATTCTGCTAGTAGATTGTACTATTTAAAATTGATTTAGTAATATAGTTGAAATTGACAGAGATAACGAATCAGATTAGTACACTTTGTTAATGTTATTCTATTCTATTCTATTCTATATTTTACCTATCAGTTATGAAGATTACGATTAGTATACGATGAGCTCTGACATTTAGAGTACTTAATACTTCAATAAGACGTCCAGCAATACTGATATAACTTCCGGATCCTAGGGTAATTTTGTTACATCTAAATGTTGTATATTGTCAAGTATTGAGGTATGGTTTATTCTCAATTATTTAACATGAAGAAAAAGTAAAATTTTAAGAATTGTTCTTGAACCCTTTTTTTTTTTCAGTCAAAATTATTGATATTATTCTCTAAGAATAAATGATACCGAAGTTAGCAGAAATTCTTAAATTTACTATTTTTTATTAGCAGATCCATTACATAATAAAAAACTGAGAGAAAATGCACTTTAATTTTTAGATAGGAAAGTTTTTAATTATTTCATAAAAAAAGTAACTTATAAATTCTTTAAAAATTATTTCTGAAGAAAATTGGATGCCTCGAGCTAGTTAATTTTTTTTTAGGTAGATTTTATCGAAATCTATCTATTGCATTGGCCCTCATGAGAAAATTAAGTCGGAGTTTTGTTATATCATCTAACTAGTCGAGTATAGCTCAAAAATAATATTGGTTCGAAAGTTTATATATGTATATATATGTATTATCAAGCGGCTTATATACACGATAGTACCTATAATTCTTAACGGATTTAGATGAAACTTGGTGCACATATTCTTTGGATAGTAACCTTGAATAAATTCGAAGATGAGCGAAATCCGTCAATAAATTTAGAAATGGTGGCTCTTCAAAATAGTAAAAATCATATTTTCGGTGAGTTCATTGATGTATAACTTTTGATTGAAAAGGGATGGCTAATTTATGATGAATTCATGTGAAAGCTCATGAAATTATCTTTAATTCGACGTATACAACATTGACATTTTGACCATTATTAGGTATTTTATCAAAGTTAAGAGTGCAATTGAATCATTGTCTTGCAATGTTTAATAGTACAACCGACTTATGAATGTTATTCTACCGAGAATTCTTAACAAATTTGTTCAAAATTTTTTTTTATATTTAAAAAATGTTAACTTCCGTATATTTTATAGAAATAATTTGCCAGATGTAAAAGATAGATAAAATCTATTTGATTTATCTCAAATTTCATTTAATTATCTCCAATTTAATCTATTATTCGTCTAGTTTTTATGATTTTTCGAATTAATTTGAAAATTTGAACAATTGTTCAACGAACGTATTTCGGACTTTTTTCTTTGAATAATTTTTAAGTCATAGGAGTTAGCTCAAATCTATTAAATTTATGTTAAAGGTCACATGATTATCTTCAATTTAGGCTATCATTCGTCAACTTTCGATATATGATATTTTCAATTTATTTTGTAGTCGGGAACATTAAACTAAAATCAAGAATAAATTAATTTTCAGCTTTTATCATCAAAGTTCTTTTATATGTTACAAATCCTATTTTTTAGGTAGATGTCTGTAACGGGTAATTTTTCAGTGTTTTCTTTTAAGTTTCTAAACCAAAGTGTTTGATAGAACAAAAAGAAATAATTGATACTGCGACACAAACACCCCCGTTGCTCGAATCTGAAGCTCGCCGGAGTCCAGGGTCAAAACGGGGATAGGACTAATATACAAAACCAAACAAAGTAATAAATGTCAAGAAAACTTAATTACTTATAAATGGCATAACAGATATTAAATCTAAAGAAATAATTCGAGAGATCAAACAGGTTGTGTTAACGATAAAATAGTATTTTTATTTATCACAATCAGTTAAATACGTGAAGAAAATTTACAAATAACACAAAACAAATGAAATATTCTAACTCCTATCAACGAACAATGAGTTTTACATACGCGTGCCTTCGTCGGCAACGAAGATCCGATCAAACGTGGTCTTTACAAAATTCCAAACACTCTCGCACTCGTCAAAATCGCGAACTACGGTTCCAAAAGCTGGTTCCCCACTCCCCAGGAGACTAGTCGTCACCCCTGGGCCTAAATCTCTACCCTGAGAGCGAATGGAGAATGTCCTCTTCGCCCCCACCTGCACGGCGTGTGATTACCTACTGGTTTTTTGACAGAGGGTCAAAAATCCAGGGAGTCGAATCTTCCTTAGAGTATAAAGGTATTTACCCGTGTTCAAGACGAACCGAGGTAATGTCCCTTCTTGCTGTTAATGATGGAAGAATATTCACCTCAATAACACTCTGTCACAAGACTCACCTTTTCGTGCCAAATTTTCGGGCCTTATTATTTTTCCAACCATTCTCTTCTAACGAAACAGAATAATCGTTTTTGCCATCTATCTATTGTTTGTAAACTACTTATTTAATTGGCAATTCCCTCATTATCTATCCCTTCGCTGTCTCAAATTCTCAGTTTCGAAATTCGATTTGACTATTTTAATCGGTCTTCCTTCATTCTCTGATCATTCTTTGCTTTTCCATACTAAATATCGCCCGGGACTTAGAATATTTTCGCTCGTTTAAATTATTACAAGTTTTCTTCAATCTAATCAATCTTAAAATTATAAACAAAACGCCGTGACAATTTTAGTGGACAATAAACTTTGACTTATAATAAAGGAAATATTTTTCGCATCAGTCCTGGCAAAATTATAAATCAAAATAACAAAATATCTCAAAATTAAATAATAATATGCCAATAATTAATAATTATTGTCTGAGATCTCTTGGTTAAATACTATGAACTAAGTCCAATATAATAGTAATTTGATAAATCATAAACAAAATAATACTCGTTCGTAATAATAATGGTATAACTAATAATAGTTATAGTACTGATCACTAATAACATAAAAAAGAAATATAATCACAATTAATAATCGTCGTAGACAAAATAATATCTTATAACTAAAACGCTTCATCCGAATAAATGTTTATAATTGCTAATTATTAGCCCGTCTAGAATTCGCCGTTCATAACTAAACATTAAACACTAATTGTTTTAAACAAAACGCTATTCGCTAACCAAAATAATTTTAGAATTAATAGTCAAAACAAAATTGAATAATAATATTTTCACACGTCTTTGGTGATAATATAACCAATAATCAAAATAATAATACTGAACTCGTAACTAAACAATTTAAATCAAGGAAAACGGACTATTTACATTGTATATCAATAAATTTTAAGAAATTACGCCCGTCGAAGTATCAGGCGATCATAACAGACGAAGAGTAGGTAGCCGCCGTTGTTTCCCTCCTTGTCCCTTCTTCCGCGCCCTACTCCTCAGCTGTCCTGCACTGGCCATCTGCCCTCTCTCTCTGACTCAGTCCCATTTCCCTATATTTCGGTCACACCCCTCTTTCCTTGAAAAGAAAAGTGGTGAACCAGTTTGCCACTTTTCTTTAGGTGTACCTGGCCAACCGATCTTCTAGACGTTCCTCGGTCAATTTCAGTGTCGGCTTCGGCTGGTTCCTCGTCTGCGTGACCTTCCAGATGCGCCCGTGCTTGTCGTAGGCGGTGAAGGTTCGTTTGGTTTTCTTTCCTGTCAGGAATGGTCGGATTTCCACGTTTTCCAAGGAGATCAAAGATTCCTTTAGTTTTTGCATCGGGGTCTTGGTCTTCTGTGGGCTGAGGAACAGGTCTCCAGGCTTGTCTGCAAAGGACTCTGGATAGTCTTCCAGTTCTGGGTACTCTGGCATCAAAGAGCGGGCTTCTGGCTCAGGCCTCGGCTCACGCGGCTTCCGTGGTATTATCCAGCGCACGTTGTTCGAGAAAGCCGTGGTTTCTCGGATTCTCGGACCTTCCCGTTGGGGACTGTGCTGATGGCATAGGCCCGGACGGTTAACGCTTTCCTTTCCCTTTCCAGGGTCAACAGCAGGTACAACGGCATCAACCGCGGTTTCAACAGGATTCTCGTTGGTAGGTTCAGCAAGTTCCTCGACTTCCAACGGTGTACCAGATTCAGCAGCAGGTTCAACAGGTTTTGTCATCTGTGGCGCAGTCATCAACTGGGGACTACGCTTGAAGCGTGGGCCCGGGTTGGTTGTTGCGTTGTGGTTTCCGTCTTCGATGTCTGGATTCTTCCTTGGAGAGATTTCCCGTGTGGGGCTGGCCCCAAAGAGGTCTCCCAACCTACTGGCTTTGGATCTCGGCTTCCTGGTCAGTCCCAACCAGCTGGTCGTGACTGGCCTGATCAGTGTCTTGGGCTTTTTGCTCTTAAATAGCCCATGGCTAACCCTTTTTGCTTGCGTTCCGCCTGTGGTGGTCGCAGGGGTGGTCGGTGTGGCTGGGCGTCGATCAGGTCTTACAAATCCTGGATTGGCTGGATCGTAGGGCTCTGGTATTGCGACGTTTTCGGGGTTAGGGGTTGCCGGTCTCGCAGTTTCTGGCAGGGGGGTGAGAACAACGTTCAACGGTCTCCTCAGCATCTCCTCGAGTAGCCATATTTCCTCCTCTTCGGTAAATTTCGGCTCCATGTTGTAAGTCTGATTTTAAACTACGATAGAAAATAATAATCTCACTTAACAATATGATTCAAACAACATTCCTAAGACCAGTTTTGATTCTCGATCCTAAGTTTTCCTACTATTAAACAAAACAAAAAAAAAACGCAACTTTGTATTTCGTTAGACATGATTTTGACTCATAACCCTGTATCGTCATTTCGAGTTAGGAAAATTACGTGATTGGCTACTAAGTGATACAGTTTGAACAGAATTTCCAAACTAAACCAGTCTAAATATGTCCGAAACAACAAGAAAAAATATAACTTGGCTCTAACAATGTACTTGGCATCCCGCTTTCAACCCGGTTCTCCGGCGGCTGAGGCTAATTTTGCCTTTTTGGCCATGGCTCGGGTTACACGACGCGATACCAAGGTTTCGTCTAGCTCTGATTCGGGGTTCTCGCGGTCAATTTGTTCGCGTTCAGGTTTTTCATGGTCAGGTTCCGGAGGATTTCCCTCATGAAACGGTTTCAAGTCCTTTATGTGCGCGGTAAAAGTTTTACCCTCTTTTCTAACCTCGTATACGGAAGGTCCGACGATTTTAGTTACGGTAAAACCCGTCGCGTACTTTTCAGCAAGTTTAGCCGAAAAGTGATCAATTGCTGATGACAAATGGTGCTCCCTCTTGCTGACCAGGTCTCCAAGAGCTGGTTGCCAGGGGCCACGCTTGCGATCATAATACTTGGCTTGTTTCCCATAGGCTTGGGCCAGGTTAACCTTGACCAACTCGGTGGTGTCTTCCAAGGTCTTGGCTGCCCGACGCGGATCATAAACCTCGTCTTTCCCTCGGTTGGCTCGTGCTCTTATTGACAAAGGGGGTAGGATTTCGCGGCCGTAATTTAAATACGCCGGGGAAAATTCTGTTACGTCATGTTTCGCAGTGTTATAGGCGAAAGTGAATTCTGGAACTTTTTTGTCCCAGTTTCGTTGATTTGATCCTACGAATTGGGCAATCATTGTTCCTATGACCCGATTTGTTCTCTCGACGGGATTGCATTGAGGCGAATATGGTGGGGTTCGCACGTGATTTATCCCGAATTGTTGCAATAAGGAGGTGAACTCCTTGCTTACAAAGGGGGTACCATTGTCGGTAATCACCGAGTCTACCCTACCGAAACGCAGCAAGACTCTTTCCTTGAAAGCAGTCGCAATCGCGGAGGCGGTTTGACGTCGTAGCGGTTGGATTTCTATCCACTTGGAGAATTTGTCTTGAAAAACTACCAGATAGCTCATCCCTCGCGACGATCGTGGTTTGGGGCCTATTATGTCTGCAGATTAGGGTGGGTCAAAAAAATCGAATAATTTATTTTTGACTTTATACTCTGAAAAATAGGTTCGTAGACACCTAAAAAGAATTCTCTCCAAGTATAAGCTCTTAATTATAACGGGAAGGTCCTCCGCTTTGCGGGTTTCTATTTTTTTCGAATAATCAGATAAAAAAATTTATATCTCGCTTCCAACTGCTTGGAAAAATATTCCGTGGCATAGATTTTGTGAGAAATTGAATGCTTTACAAAAAAGGTCTCTTATGACTTTTTCAAAAATTCAACCGATTAAAAGATATTCATAGTTGAAGTTTGGCTATTTTAAGGAAAATATTCGTTTTTATTATGAATTTTATAAGTCGATGAAAAAAAATTATTTCGGATTGCGGAACTCATGATTTTGTAGGAAATTTACTGCTCTACAAAAATGGTCTCTTATTATTTTTTGATTAAGTGAAGCCGTTACGAGATATTCATCGTCAAACATTAACGAATATCAATATTTCCAGTTTTTGATCAATAATTCGATAAATTTTAATTTAAACTATGAGTTTCAGGAAAATTTACATAAATTTGAGTTTCGATCGATAAAAAAATGTTATAAACAATTTTTTTAATATTGTTTTCAGTCTTGAGCTTGTTTGATTGCATTAAAACAAGAAATTAGAGCATTTTTTTCGACATATAGCCAATGATTAGTTTAATTTGAAGTGAATGACATATTTCTTTGTCAAATTTAATATGAAAAGTATTGAATCAAGTGAGAAACAACCAGTATTTAACTTTTTTATAGATAAATTTTTTATTGAATTATCAATTGCAATATAATTGTCTATATTTTTAACATAACAGTACGCTATTACTATAAATAATTTCTTTTATTACAATTTGGGAATGTTTTTGATGTTCTTTGACAACTTGCAATAAGTACTGGAATTGTTCTTCATTTTTGTCAAGCATTGATTATATTCACTGACTAATGCAACAGCTCGCTCTGCTGAATCATTGACAACTTTTAGTTGTTGAAAGTATTCTTTATTTTCGAGATAACTCTCATTAGTAGGCCATAATTCAACATCGATATCAAGAAAGTCATACGGTAGATCGAAGATTTTGAAAAGATTTAATGACTTTTTAGACACAAAGTCACTCAGAGTTCTCTGCGCCAATGAATTCAAATCTTTTTAGCAATTACAAATCTTTTAGCTTTAGAATCTGTACCTTCACGAGTATTAACAGCTTCAACAATACTTTTTTTTACTTCTAATGGAACGCCATCGTCAAACAGTGATAAAATGGCAAGTTCATCGCTCAAATACCATAAGTGCGAAATCATTTTTTCACACGTAGCTGAAGAAATCAAAGGATTGATATGTTTGTACTCCAATAAATTTTTCATAAACTGCAAGTCATGATAAGCAGCAGTTGTTGCAGAAGTTGATGAAAACCAAGCTTTTAAATACAATGTGACTATAAAAATACAGAAATGACGAAGACCATGCAATTCTTTCTGAGAGAGTTTGAATTCATCTCTGAATAGATACATTTTCAAACTATAAATGGCCTTAGCCATCCATCTAGCATGATGAACAGCACCAGGACGTTTGAAAGAAATCTTTTCTTGAGGCATTTCTCCAAGGAAAATCAATGATAATTCCAATAATTCTTTATCTAACTTATTATAACATTTCTTTATCGATCGAAACTCAAATTTATGTAAATTTTCCTGAAACTCATAGTTTAAATTAAAATTTATCGAATTATTGATCAAAAACTGGAAATATTGATATTCGTTAATGTTTGACGATGAATATCTCGTAACGGCTTCACTTAATCAAAAATCATAAGAGACCATTTTTGTAGAGCAGTAAATTTCCTACAAAATCATGAGTTCCGCAATCCGAAATAATTTTTTTCATCGACTTATAAAATTCATAATAAAAACGAATATTTTCCTTAAAATAGCCAAACTTCAACTATGAATATCTTTTAATCGGTTGAGTTTTTGAAAAAGTCATAAGAGACCTTTTTTGTAAAGCATTCAATTTCTCACAAAATCTATGCCACGGAATATTTTTCCAAGCAGTTGGAAGCGAGATATAAATTTTTTTATCTGATTATTCGAAAAAAATAGAAACCCGCAAAGCGGAGGACCTTCCCGTTATAATTAAGAGCTTATACTTGGAGAGAATTCTTTTTAGGTGTCTACGAACCTATTTTTCAGAGTATAAAATCAAAAATAAATTATTCGATTTTTTTGACCCACCCTACTGCAGATACGACTGACCAGGGCTTCAGGGCAGGGATTGTTCCCATTGGGGCCAACGAGGGTTGCTGTGAGGCTTTGAATGCCTGACATGTCCCGCACTGGCGTACATAGGATGTGATTTCTGCCCTCATACGTGGCCAATAGTATTGGCTCGAAACACGAGCAATCGTTTTTGCAATGCCTAAATGGCCGGCTGAAGGAACGTCATGATTTTCTCGTAATACTTTGCTGACTCCTGCGACTGGAACACATAATTTCCAGACGTCGCCTCTGTCAGTGTAGTCTAGACTATGATAGCGATGTCTGTATAACAGACCTTGCTTCAAACAGTACTCGGGATAACGCTGGGGGTCGTTTTCGACTCCTTTGACGATTCTTTCGTACCAAGTGTCTCCAAGCTCTAAAGCTTCTAGTATTAAGTTGGATTCTGACTCGTGAAAATCTTCTTTAGTGGATTTTTCGGGGTTACTTCGCGATAGCGCGTCCGCGACTTTGTTCCACTTCCTCTTTCGGTACACAACGTCGAAATTGTACTGTTGCAAGTACAGACTCCATCGTGCTACGCGTCCACTCGGACTCTCTATTGATCGGAGCCATTTTAGTGACTGGTGGTCCGTGATAACTGTGAACTCATACTCTTCGAGATATGGTCTCAGTTTCTGGATTGCCCAGACCACTGCGAGGCATTCCTTTTCGGTTACGCTGTAGTTTCGTTCAGCTTTCGTCAGCCCTCGGCTCGCATATGCGACGACCTTTTCTGCGCCATCGTGTTCCTGTGTCAACACGGCGTCTATTCCAACGTCACTCGCATCAGTTTGTAGCACGAAGCGTTTTGCGAAATCCGGAGGTACCAATAATGGATCCGATTTTAGATGGTTTTTCAGTGTATCGAACGCGGTTTGTTCGGGGGTTTCCCATTTCCAACGTTTCTTCTTTTGGAGTAGGGAAGACAGAGGTTTAGTCAAATCAGCGCAACTCGGAATAAAACGACGATACCAAGAAATCATACCAAGGAACTGTCGTAGCTCTTTGGTATTCCGCGGTGGTGCAATCTCGGTGATTGCTCGGACCTTATCTGGGTCCGTTCGAATTCCCTGCTCGTCGATTACGTGACCTAAATACACGGTACTTTCCTTCAAGAAATGCGATTTCTCTGGATTCAATTTCAGGTTCGCTGCGCGAAGTCGAGTCATGACCTTTTTCAGGATTGTCATATGTTCGCTCAGGGTTTCACTAACCACGATTATGTCGTCCAGGTACACTACTACGTGTGTTTCAAGATCCGCGCCTAACACTTCGTACATCACGCGCTGGAACGTCGCAGGCGCTGAATGTAGGCCGAAAGGCATTACTCGGAATTGAAACAGTCCACGACCAGGAATCGTGAAAGCAGTCAACGGTTTGCTTTCTTCCTCTAGTGGTATCTGCCAGTACCCACTTTTCAAATCGATAGTACTGATAAATTTTGCTTTCCTCAGTTTGTCCAGTGATGCATTTACATGTGGTATCGGAAAGGCATCTTTCTCTGAGACGTCGTTTACTTTCCGGAAATCTACGCAAAACCGATATTTCTGGTCCTTTTTCTTGACCAACACGACAGGAGAGTTCCACGGGCTGTTTGATGGTTCGATGATCCCATCTTTCAGCATTTTGTCAACTTCGTCGTTCATGATTTGCTGCATTTTCGGGTTTTTCGGAAAGTAACGCGCCTTTACAGGGTCTGTTCCGGGTTTAATTTTAATTTTGTGCGTCGCACACTGGGTAGGGCCAACTATTTCTTTGTCTAGTTTGAGCCAGGTCTTTATCTCTTGTCGAGCAGTCTCCAAATCGTTTCCCATGTCTAACGCATTGAAGGATTCCGCATTGCGTTGCAACTGGTAACCTAATATCGCTAGGTTATCTACGCCGAGGAGCATATCATTTGCATAAGCTGGCATGACATGAAATGGTAGCACGTAAGAACGATTATTTTCCTGGACATTGACCCAAGCTGTACCAGATGATAGAATCACTTGATTCCCTAATGTCGATCCCCGTATCGGAGTGGGGTTATGTTTAGTGTATAGGCTCTTTTCGCGGATAAAGTCCCAGACTCGTTGGGAGACAATAGACGCGGTTGCCCCAGTATCCATCAATGCATGGATTGTTACATCACCGAGTCTAATTGCGGCGAAGGGTCGTTTCTCGCCAGGCTTCAGTGCGATTGGCTGGAAGTGCCCGGTTGAGGCTCTGGGTTGGTCGGCGTAGTGTCCTTTCTCTGCAGTGATGCTCCCTGTGGGTTCAAGGGCCGGTTTTGGGAGCGCGTACCGGTCCTCGCGGCGTTTCCCTGGTAGGGGCAGCAATCGCGAGAATACGTGTCCATTTTTCCGCATCGCATACAAAACTTTACCGCTCGATTCGTACATTGTTCTCTGGTGTGCCCCTTTTGGCGGCATCGCCAGCAACAATCACGCCAATTATATTCAAAAATCTCCACGGGTGCCGGTTCGACAGGTTTCGCGGGCTTTCGATTGAACACAGGTTCCGTTTTCCGGGGTGCTTGCCTGGTCTCTTTGACCGCGGGGGGTCTTTCTTGACTGACGAGTTGCTCGTACTCTCTTGCAAGCCGTAAAAGTCCTGGAACGTCAGCGAACTCTGTGCGCTTCATGTAACGTCGGTATTCTGGTCTCATGTTCTGATATAGTCGGTTGAGACGGGCCGAGTTCGACATCTGGCCATGTCTTCGCATCAACGTTTGCAGTCTTGTTGCATATTCTGCCGTAGTTTCGGTTTCCCCCTGTACATTGTTCCGGATCTGCTCTTCCAGCTCGAGTTCGAGGCCCGGGGGCAAGTAAAAAGATTTCAGGTCTGACACAAAATCTTCCCAAGAGTTCCAGTCTCTCTTGTTGTTGCGATACCAGAGCAGAGCCTTTTCGCGCAACAATATTGGAACGCGTGGCAGCAGGTGGTCCATCTCGAACCCATAACTTTCTGCCATTTCCCCCAGCCGCTCTAAAAAGTCTTGGACGTCACGCTCTCCCTTGAACACGACGTTCCACTTCCGCACCAGGTCCCTCCTGTGGAGTTCAACGGAATCATCCCCAAGTGATGAGTGAAAATGTTGATCGGGCTTGGGGGTTCCTGAGAACGGATTGCCTGGCCTGGCTGGGCTCACGAGGACGTCTATGCGTCCTGACCGGCGATTTCCGTCTTCGTCTCCTCGCCGCACGTTTTCTGCGCACGGAACACGGTCACGGTTACTGCTGTGAGTGTTATTATGTGCCTCTTGCTCCCCCTTCCTCTGCTGTTCAGCCTCGTACCTCCTTCGTGTTTCGTTCGTGTCGAGCTGACGTTCGTGAGCTCGTTGCTCCTCCTTCTCGCGCAACAGTCGCGCCCTTATTTCCCCGCGCAATCGGTCGCGTAGCTCCTTTTCGGCTTCGGCTTCAGCCTCGCGTGCTAACCGTGCGCGTTCCTCCCGTTCTATTCTTTCTCTCTCCCTCCGCTCCTTTTCCTCCGCCTCGATCCGCTCGCGTTCTTCCGCCTCGATCTCGGCTCGCAATCGTTTCTCCTGTGCACGTCCTTGCCGGGCAGTCTGTGCTTCGGGTGACGTGCTCTCGCCCTCTGGCTCCTCGCCTGAGGGTTGCTCATCTTCATTCCCGGATTCCTGCTCGTCTATTTCTTCAGGCAGATCGTCCAGATTCTCCAGGTTGTCCAATTCCATCTCGGACCGGTCGAGATCACTCAGCAGTTGGTCATATCGACCTGCGCGACCCGCATTCGCTGCTCGCGATTTGTTAAGCGCGGTTTTTAACAAAAACCGTAACTCTGGCAACGTCGCCTTTGGTTCGATTGCCACCTGATACTTTTCTAGTTCGCTAATGACCGCGTCTTTTCTGAGCGACCACAGCCACGTTTGCGTCCCCGCTTTCTTACTCATTTTAGCTGAAAACCGGAGAAACTAACTAAAACCGGAAATCGTACTACCCAAAATTCCCGCTACCGCGACACAAAATCAAGGTCCCTGTTCGAGCGCCATAAATTTGTAACGGGTAATTTTTCAGTGTTTTCTTTTAAGTTTCTAAACCAAAGTGTTTGATAGAACAAAAAGAAATAATTGATACTGCGACACAAACACCCCCGTTGCTCGAATCTGAAGCTCGCCGGAGTCCAGGGTCAAAACGGGGATAGGACTAATATACAAAACCAAACAAAGTAATAAATGTCAAGAAAACTTAATTACTTATAAATGGCATAACAGATATTAAATCTAAAGAAATAATTCGAGAGATCAAACAGGTTGTGTTAACGATAAAATAGTATTTTTATTTATCACAATCAGTTAAATACGTGAAGAAAATTTACAAATAACACAAAACAAATGAAATATTCTAACTCCTATCAACGAACAATGAGTTTTACATACGCGTGCCTTCGTCGGCAACGAAGATCCGATCAAACGTGGTCTTTACAAAATTCCAAACACTCTCGCACTCGTCAAAATCGCGAACTACGGTTCCAAAAGCTGGTTCCCCACTCCCCAGGAGACTAGTCGTCACCCCTGGGCCTAAATCTCTACCCTGAGAGCGAATGGAGAATGTCCTCTTCGCCCCCACCTGCACGGCGTGTGATTACCTACTGGTTTTTTGACAGAGGGTCAAAAATCCAGGGAGTCGAATCTTCCTTAGAGTATAAAGGTATTTACCCGTGTTCAAGACGAACCGAGGTAATGTCCCTTCTTGCTGTTAATGATGGAAGAATATTCACCTCAATAACACTCTGTCACAAGACTCACCTTTTCGTGCCAAATTTTCGGGCCTTATTATTTTTCCAACCATTCTCTTCTAACGAAACAGAATAATCGTTTTTGCCATCTATCTATTGTTTGTAAACTACTTATTTAATTGGCAATTCCCTCATTATCTATCCCTTCGCTGTCTCAAATTCTCAGTTTCGAAATTCGATTTGACTATTTTAATCGGTCTTCCTTCATTCTCTGATCATTCTTTGCTTTTCCATACTAAATATCGCCCGGGACTTAGAATATTTTCGCTCGTTTAAATTATTACAAGTTTTCTTCAATCTAATCAATCTTAAAATTATAAACAAAACGCCGTGACAATTTTAGTGGACAATAAACTTTGACTTATAATAAAGGAAATATTTTTCGCATCAGTCCTGGCAAAATTATAAATCAAAATAACAAAATATCTCAAAATTAAATAATAATATGCCAATAATTAATAATTATTGTCTGAGATCTCTTGGTTAAATACTATGAACTAAGTCCAATATAATAGTAATTTGATAAATCATAAACAAAATAATACTCGTTCGTAATAATAATGGTATAACTAATAATAGTTATAGTACTGATCACTAATAACATAAAAAAGAAATATAATCACAATTAATAATCGTCGTAGACAAAATAATATCTTATAACTAAAACGCTTCATCCGAATAAATGTTTATAATTGCTAATTATTAGCCCGTCTAGAATTCGCCGTTCATAACTAAACATTAAACACTAATTGTTTTAAACAAAACGCTATTCGCTAACCAAAATAATTTTAGAATTAATAGTCAAAACAAAATTGAATAATAATATTTTCACACGTCTTTGGTGATAATATAACCAATAATCAAAATAATAATACTGAACTCGTAACTAAACAATTTAAATCAAGGAAAACGGACTATTTACATTGTATATCAATAAATTTTAAGAAATTACGCCCGTCGAAGTATCAGGCGATCATAACAGACGAAGAGTAGGTAGCCGCCGTTGTTTCCCTCCTTGTCCCTTCTTCCGCGCCCTACTCCTCAGCTGTCCTGCACTGGCCATCTGCCCTCTCTCTCTGACTCAGTCCCATTTCCCTATATTTCGGTCACACCCCTCTTTCCTTGAAAAGAAAAGTGGTGAACCAGTTTGCCACTTTTCTTTAGGTGTACCTGGCCAACCGATCTTCTAGACGTTCCTCGGTCAATTTCAGTGTCGGCTTCGGCTGGTTCCTCGTCCCTATAAAAATATTTATATATATATATATATATATATATATAAATATTTCTTGATTTTTGCAGTAAAAAAAATTTTTAATTCTTGAAAAGTTGAAAAATACAATACATATCCACCAAAATCAGAACTACAGCATCTTAAAGAAGCTTTTCTGTATGATAGGAAAATGTACTTTGTCATCCGACGTAAGAGTAATCCGATTTAGATGCATTTAAAGTAATGCATTACTCGAGGGTTTACAAACTGCGTTAGTTACATTCATTCGAGTAGCATACATAAGTATAAAAGTATAAAAGCTGTCGGATACGAAACACACACACACACACGCGCGCGCGCGCGCGCGCGCACGCACGCACACACACGAGCACCGTACTGGCCAGTTTAACATTCAAATTCGGTCGAAACTGCTCTATATAAAGGAAAATAGTATTTAGTTCAGATACCCAGCAGTTTTACGTCTTTTAACTCTGCTCGTCATAAACCGATGCTTACATGAACCGATACGGATGCTAAATGCTATTAGAGAATTTATACTCTCATCATTTTTATAAGAATATTTAGTAACACGATAAATCTTTTAGGTATAATTAAAAATTTTAAGGTTTATTCTTAGAGTTTAATGCAATTCTTAAAACTCAGAAAAAAATTTTTGTATCATTTTATGAAATTTCAATACTGTGCGGAGCCATAAAAATAGTTATTTTTCCCAATGTAGACTGGAAAAAATTCTTTTATGTGCTCATATCAGGCTATGAGAATTGAAAAAACAATTTGTTATAACTTTTTAGTTTTGTATTTTATACAGAAATATAAACGTCAATAAATGTGTCGAATAGAACAAAAATTGGTCAAGTCATTAAGTAAACTTAACACCAGCGTCAGATTAGCTTTTCAGGACCGTCGATAAATGATTTTTTATTTTGTAATTTAATTAATCATCTTGTATTGAGATGATTTAATGATTATGCTCCGTCTATTAGAGATTTTTAATACTAGCCTAGTTCAAAAAATTAAATGTGGACATATCAAGTCACATCAGAACATATCAAGCCGAATATGCACTGATAAGGTAATTTATGGGCTAACATAGACAATTCAATATCAGTCTGTATATGGCAGTTTTTAGCAGCGAAAGTCGCGTATTAGTTTTATTTTATGAATTCTTATTACCGACTTCGGCTATGCTACCATAGTAATTATTAGCACGGTACATTGATAAAAATCCTATAACAATCTAACTGATTCCTTCTCTGCATCCTTGAATTTATTATCTTTAATATATTTATTATTCAACTATATGAAGTTATACATAGATAAATAAATGAATAAATAAGTAAAGTTCTATTATGTGTATGGGGCCTTGTGAATTAAACTATAGCTCGTTCATTAATAATTTCACTCAATGTATCTTTTGTATTATTACGCGTACTCAACTATTCTGTTAACAATTTATCTGTGATATTTTTATGAATAAATGGACAAAACACGAAATAAGTGTTTATAAACACTATTATATAAAGTTATATGGACATCTAGATTCACCAAAATAAATACACTAGTCACAAAAATTAAGGGATATAAAAAAAATTCCAAATTTTTTGGTGATTTTCAGCGAGCTGTAACTCCGAGGAAAATGATCGCACAGAAAAAAAAAAAAGCAAATTGTAGCTCCAAGTGTCTAGTTTTTAGATATGACCATGAAAATTTTTTGTCATCGTCAGGTCTGGAGAAATCCTAAGAAAACTACTGAAAAAAAATTTTTCGAAATTTTTTTCGTCTTAAAAAAGGTCTACGGGCTTCAAAAAATTTTTTCGATTGTTTCGTTTAAAAGCTCTTTTAGTAAATTTAATACCCTTTAATTTGACGTAATCAAAAAGCCTGTACGATAATTTGCCGCGGAGTTATCGTCAATCAAAGCAAAAAAGTTTTTTTGACTTTGGAAATCAATAACTCTGGAAATAATGACCGTATAGGAAATCGAAGGAGGGTTTTGAAAACTACACAATATTCTCTATAAGAGAACGTAAACCCCTTTTGAAGAAAAAATTTTTTTTGAATTGAAAACTCGGACTGAAAAAAAGACAAAAATTCGCATAATTAAGGATATTGGGATAACTTGGTATAACTTTGGATAAAATGGATGAATGAAGGATATCGTTGGTAATTTTTTAACTTCAAAGTGTCCCCTAAAATCCCTAAGAAATTCAAAGCGCTGCGATTTTTTGTTCATAGTGCCCAGAAGCTTCAAATTCTGTGTTTTCGCAAAAATCACCATTATGAGCAATTTTGTGATTTTTATTCATTTTTCCATTGAAAAAAATTTTTTTTTTCAAAATTCTTTATTTTTTCGATCAAAGAGATTGATTTTTCAAGAAATTTGAAAAAAAAAAAAAAAAATTTCAATTTTTTCGAAAATTTTTTCGAAATTTTTTTATCAAATTTTTTTTTTTAATTTTTTTTTTTTTATCGTCTTCAGAATGCTTCACTATTGTCAAAAAAATTAACTCAATTTTTTCTGTCTGCTACAACTGCCTTAGTTTTAAATCTCATTTTAAAAATTCAATAAAAACAAATTGATATACCCCCGCGGAGTTCGGCTTTTCCTCACACAAAACTTGAATTTTACGTTTTCTTTTTAGCCTAAATTCCTTACGTGAATTTTATGTAAGCTTTTCTTTGATAAGCACCTTTTGATATGCCTCGTCGACATTTAGCTGCCACAGATGTGGCTCGCATTGTTACCCTCCTTCAAGAGGGCTACAGTCAGGTGGAAGTAGCAGCTTCTATGGGAGTGAGCCAGTCCGTTATCAGTCGGGCCTATGCCCGATTTAACGCGACTCAAAGTTACGATCGTCGTCCGGGTCAAGGTAGACTACGAATCACTACCGAGCGTGATGATCGAGCTATCATTCGAGCAGCTCGTCGAAACCCTACTGCGCATGCCCACACGATCGCTCATCAATTTCGCAATCGTCGACAACGTCCTCCCCAACAACACATATCGGCATCGACGGTTCGAAATCGCTTTCGAGAGCAAGGACTACGCGCTAGACGCGCAAATCGCGTGCCTATGCTCACTCCACGACATCGCCGAGCCCGATTGGCCTATGCTCATGATCATCACCATTGGGGTCGTAGACAGTGGACCAGTGTATTATGGACTGACGAATCTCGATTTTGTCTTCATGGCAGCGATAGACGATCTCTCGTTTGGCGCCATCATGGAGAACGAGATCGGGATGGTTTTACGAGACCAGTTACAGCTTTCAATGGTGGATCAGTCATGGTGTGGGCAGGCGTGTCCTTCAATACCAGAACCCCGTTGGTCATCGTTCGTGGGACGTTGACTGCCGATAGGTACGTCGACGAAATTCTGGAGCCACACGTCCTGCCTATGCGCACACGCATG
The DNA here is from genome assembly GCF_013202065.1 of Cotesia typhae. NCBI lineage: Eukaryota > Metazoa > Arthropoda > Insecta > Hymenoptera > Braconidae > Cotesia > Cotesia typhae. Next base: position 4,059,997 of record NW_027423752.1, read on the forward strand.
GGGGCAAGACGGTTCATTTTGATGCAGGATAATGCTCGTCCTCACACTGCAGTTCGTACGCGAACTTTTCTCCGCGCCAACAACGTAACAACGCTTAATCATCCAGCGATGAGTCCTGATTTGAACCCAATTGAGCATGTTTGGGACATGCTTGGGCGTCGATTGCGGCGAGACTATCCGCAACTGCACAATCTTCATCAGTTGACTCAAGCGTTGTTACGTTGTTGGCAAGGAATTTCGCAACGTGATATTCGACGATGCATCAACATGCAAGAGCGTTTACGAGCTGTGATTCGGAACAGAGGTGGCAATACACGGTACTGAGCAGTTACTGCCGTGCGTACAGAGGTCATTCGGCAGCTGCAAACAGACAAACACGCAGGCAAAGACACACACACACACACACACACACACACACACACACACACACACGTTTGTGAGAAGCGTAAATCCGACCGAGCAACCTCCACGTGGTACGCTTTGGGTAACGCTAATGCCGGCGGTAAAACAACAGTCGAAAAAATTGAGAAAATTTCGAAAAAATTTTCGAAAAAAATTGAAATTTTTTTTTCAAATTTCTTGAAAAATCAATCTCTTTGATCGAAAAATAAAGAATTTTGAAAAAATTTTTTTCAATGGAAAAATGAATAAAAATCACAAAATTGCTCATAATGGTGATTTTTGCGAAAACACAGAATTTGAAGCTTCTGGGCACTATGAACAAAAAATCGCAGCGCTTTGAATTTCTTAGGGATTTTAGGGGACACTTTGAAGTTAAAAATTACCAACGATATCCTTCATTCATCCATTTTATCCAAAGTTATACCAAGTTATCCAAATATCCTTAATTATGCGAATTTTTGTCTTTTTTCAGTCCGAGTTTTCAATTCAAAAAAATTTTTTTCTTCAAAAGGGGTTTACGTTCTCTTATAGAGAATATTGTGTAGTTTTCAAAACCCTCCTTCGATTTCCTATACGGTCATTATTTCCAGAGTTATTGATTTCCAAAGTCAAAAAAACTTTTTGCTTTGATTGACGATAACTCCGCGGCAAATTATCGTACAGGCTTTTTGATTACGTCAAATTAAAGGGTATTAAATTTACTAAAAGAGCTTTTAAACGAAACAATCGAAAAAATTTTTTTGAAGCCCGTAGACCTTTTTTAAGACGAAAAAAATTTCGAAAAATTTTTTTCAGTAGTTTTCTTAGGATTTCTCCAGACCTGACGATGACAAAAAATTTTCATGGTCATATCTAAAAACTAGACACTTGGAGCTACAATTTGCTTTTTTTTTTTTTTCTGTGCGATCATTTTCTTCGGAGTTACAGCTCGCTGAAAATCACCAAAAAATTTGGAATTTTTTTTATATCCCTTAATTTTTGTGACTAGTGTATTTAATGTAGTGATAAAGTTGATTATTTTACATAAGTTCTAAGGATTTTTAGCAAATTATCACAATAAAAACTCGATGGAATTTAAATCGTACATTTTTAAAAACTTAATATTAAATAATTTTTTTCTTTGCAATTTCCAAAATATATCATTAAAACATTAATTTGAATGAAATTGTTAACTTTCATGCGAGAGTCACGATCAAAATGCAATATTCTACGATTATCAATTTATAGTTAATTTGTAGCTAATTTGTTTATAGTATCTAAATTAATTTAAGATAAGACTAAGTAACATTCCACACAACTTTAATTTCTATAAATTTCAGTAAAATTTACTCCTCACCAAGTTAAAATTAAAAATAGTAATTATTATCAGAACAGTAACAGTATCATTAACGATTTTATCAAAAATAAGCCAACTATGTAAAATGTTGAACTATAAAATTTTATTTTTTCTTAGTAAAATGTTATTAAAAAATTTGATGTAAATTTTGCACCCTTAACTAACTAAAAAAAATAAAACATCCAGTAAAATAATAGATAAATACATTTTTATGTCTGAAAAGACCAATAAAGGATGAAACTAATTAATCTGTTGTTGTTATTGTTTTATATCTACGGTCGTTAAACATATTAAGTAATAAATTTTATAAACAAGAAAGTGACTGTTGAGGACATTAATACGGCAGATGATATTTATGTAGAATGTGATTGCACACAGTTGAATGGATTCGATTACAAGTTGAAGTCGAAGGTGTATTAGCTGGAAAGTATATATCGATAAAAAATGATAATAGTAAATAACAAAACGACCTTTATATAATGCAAGGTAAATCCTATCAACTTGACACCAAAAATTTATGAGCTCATTTGTTGAAATGAGGGGGAAGCTGTACTAGCTACACAGAAATATATATTCGCATATTTATATATATTAAATAAATAGTATCAGTATTATTGCTGCGTCGATAAAAGTGAAAGGTCCTCTCTATATAATGTGTAACCTTGTGCTGTGTATATCTAAGTAGTACTCGCGAATTCCAACGCTACCCACGTTCACAAATTAGTATTGAAAGTTTCTTCAACCAATGAAATCTAAGATCTCACATCTGAGATCTAAGTGAGTGGTAGAGTGATGATGAAAATATACATATAAGCTCTCATTTAACAGTTAATCCTCCGACACTCTACCTTCTCAAGTTTACTGCTTCTTTTATAGCATAATCTTCCTCTCGTCCTTCTATTATCTTTATTTTCTATTTTATTTATCGAGATTAATAAACTATTCGAGTTTATCGATGGTATGCTAATTATTGTAGTATTTTATTTTATTTCTTTATTGGAATAAAAATATCAATAATAATGGCAATAGTCACTTTACTTACTTTGTATGGTTTGAGCATCGATCGTAAATCTCCCGACTCGTTCAATTGTTCAATCGCATCTGCATCCTGAAATTTTAAAAAATTTATTAATTATTCACAGGTTTATGTTCTTTTGGTTTTTTTTTCTTTTTTAGTGATTAATCACTAACTATACATTTACACACTTCGAAAGTTATCATTTTTCTTTTTTAATGAGGAAATTTTTTTTATGGACAGTGAAAAATTTATATGCTTCTAATTCTAAGTTTTATTGTTATGTGGTTATTTTTATTATTATTATTATTATTATTATTTGTATTTAATTTTTTAATTACATTTTTTACGAATGACAAAGCAAATTTTCAATTATAAATCAAACAAACTCGATTCAAAACTTTTCCACTCTCAAAAAATTTTCTGTCAACCACCGTACTTCTCGGGTCATAAAATCCCTTCCCCGGCATTCAGGGGGCTCATGACGTCACGGGACCTCAAGAACAACGTTAAGTGTTAGCAGAGGCTAACACCTTCGCGAGTCAAGGAGCACGCGGCAGATTTTCCTCAGCTTTTGAGATGTACACACCACCAGTTTACGATTCTTGTCCTACTGTTTTTATTTAACTCGTATTATTGTAATTGCGGAGTACTATCTTGATATTTATATTTACTAGACATAACATGCTCGCTTCGCTCACTTTCATTTTTTGAAAAATCCCGCCACTATCTCAGTTGACCAATCAACAACCGAATAAAATAGTCACAGAAGTGACGTAAAACAAAACGACATCCGGCAATCAACTTTTTAGAAGAGGATACACAAATTTAATTGATTGTATCACATTACTGATAACTACATTCTACGGGCTTTATTATTTATTGTGATACTCAATTAACTTCATTCGGATATTGTAAAGAGTATACTTATAGCTTAAATAAATTGTTGAACTAAAAAAATAGACTACTACATACTGTATCATTAAATAATTATAACATGCGCATATTACTCATAATATGCGGATTTTGTATTACAACAATTCGAAAAGTCAGTTCAAGTACTGGTCCCATTTTTATAAGTGTTCACGTACTGGGTACTCTACCTTACTCGGTTGAAAAATAAAATTAATGAATGTTGATTTTTTTTTATCTCCACCCAAGAGTTATTATTTATTCATTCAAGTTTAACGTTTTATTTAATCAAGAGATGTAAATATTTTGAAACAAGACTAAAACTTTTAAAAGAAATATTTACTTGAACCAAGTAATGCTATTTTTTTTTGTGTATTATCTTTGTTATTATCACCAGCTTGTGAGTGATTCGTACAATTATAATATATATTGTGAGCAATCAGGATGTTGTCATGTAAAAAATTATAGGACATGTCTAGTGTCCATGCAGAGTAGATTTAAGGCCCTTACATTCACGTGGCGTGGATTTATCAGGACTTTATTGTGTGTGAATAGACACTTCTAAAATGATATTTCGTTAAAGGCTCGGCAAAATATTTATAGTTTGATGTATATGATCATTTTTCTTCATTTATATTTCACAATTCTTTTTTTAATTTGCTACGTTTATTCTTTCATTTAAAATTTTAAATAAAAAGTTTTCAACTCCTCTGAATTTTATTTTAAAAAAATTTATTAACAGGAACATTAAATCTATGAATTTACTATAATTCCTCCTGTGGCAAAAGCCGTCTAAATGCAGCTGGAAAAAATTCATATTACAAGCATAAATATAGCCGAGATATTAATTAAATTTTTGTAAAATAAAATTATTCAACATTTACTTTTTTTTTTTTTTTTTTTTTTTTTTTTTTTTTTTTTTTTTAAGTTAATTAAATAGAATAAGTGAAATAATTAAAATAAAATTGAAGGCTTGTCTACTATGATAACAAATCTGGTAAAACCAAGACTAGATAATAAAATAAGAGCATCCACTTAGTATCTCATCATTATCATTATTTTTATTATTATTAGATAGATCTTTTAATCGTAGTCGTGTAAAAGAGTAATAAATGTGACGTTGTGATTGTGGAATGTTTGCTTATTCTTATTCAACTGTAAATACTTTATGTGTGTTATATCAGCCTACTAACATATCTTTCTCTTCTCTATACATATGCATTTATAAAATCTTAATCTTAATTTTAATATATATATTAGAGTGCTTCATTTGAGACGACTATTTTTTTTTCACTCCATTGACGAAATATTGTTCTAAACAGAAAAAAAAAATTCTCACCAAAAGATAGTTCTTAATTTCAATTTTAAGTACGCGCTGAATGAATTTAAAGTTTTCCCATATAATTAATCGGTGAAAATCATTTTTTTGCTTAAATTATCTATAGCATTTCACGATGTTCATTTGACCATGGGTGGAAGCTGTAGAGGGATCCTTCCTCTTTAAAAACTCTGACAGCTTATTTCCAATTTATGAACTATCTCGCCAATAAAAAATCGCATATTCGATTTTTGCTCAAAAGTCGTGGTTTTTGATTTTTTCTCTTAAACTATTGATCTGACACCAAAAACGCAAAGGACGTTTTTTGTAAAAAATTTAATTTTCTACAAGATAAATTGATAGCTGAACCCTACGAATGAGTTGCCTCTGAGATGGATTTAATTAATTACAATAAAAAGATAAACGACACTATTTTATCGTAATTTTTATACTTTTTAATAAAACAACAGTTGAAAAAATAAAATTATAACATTATATATTTTTATAATCAATAATTGTAATATCGTTATAATGCCTAAATTTTAAAAATTTTGAAATATCTTACAACTATTCCAATAAATATAGTTATTACATAGAATATATTCAAAATTTATAGTCATACATAACACCGGCATAGAAAAAAAAAGTCGTATGCACTTTGGACAGGACCTACCTACCGAAATGTATATTCACCCATGGGTGAATTCAGTGCACTGAATTCAAATTTCAAGTCCGTTCGGCCCGGTCACCCTCCAATTTTGAGCAAAATGCAAAAAACTCTAAAAAATTGCAAAAAAACTGCAGTCACAGCAATGAAAACAATGTTGTGAACCCAGATCAAGTATACTTTTTGTGTATTTCAATTTACTGAATCTAAATCTGAACGTCAATTAGCCTAGTGCCCCGTTAACGTTTTAAAATCTCAAAAATCTCAAAAAACCAAAAAAAAAAATCGGAAAAATTGCAGTTACAAATATGAAAAAAAAAAAAAAAACGCTATAAAACATGATTAAATACTTTTCTTGTAATTAAGTTAAGAATCTGAAAATATAAAAAATTTTAATTGCCTAGTAAATCAAAATAATTCGTCGCTTCATATAAATTCATGCAATACTATCCATACTTAAATTCTATTGATTTGGAAAGAATAACTTTGAAAAAAATATAGGACTCAGAACCAAGCCGAGACTCGAATCCGGACCTCCCTAATTACACGTTCAGAGTTCTACACTTAAGCTACCGGTCCGTTCACTACACACCTAATTTGAGTAAAAAATTCTCATGCAAGCTATCTTGATTCCGCAAGATAACCAGAGTTCTGTAATATAAAATCCACGATTGAGATTATTATTTAGTACTGAAATTATTGAAAATAATGGCTTCTGATTCATTATTAGTTAAGATTCGAGCGCGAGTAATTTAAATTTCTAATATGAAATTAAAAGCAAGTAAAAATTCAACGAAAAAAATTTTTTAATAAACGCTCTCCAATTACTTATTCGTTTATAAAAAATAAATGAATAAAATAAATGTCAAGGCTTACAATTCTTTAAATAACATAAAAGTGTTATTTTATACTTTGTGGAAAATGTAAATAACCATAACCGGAATAACTCGGGTATAGTACTAGATGTACGCAATTAGGATTCGATTTGTTTAAAAATCGATAATAATTATTGGTTGTAAAATAGAAAAAAAATAAAAATAGTGTCGTGGTGAAACACGAAATAGAAGAATTAAATGAAATTCTATTCTCGTGAGAGATATGTGGGTGAGTTTTAACGCAGAAGCTAATCCCTTGTGGACAGATTTGAATTAAAAAAAAAAATCCCCCAAAACTGTATCGTAGTTCAATTTTATTTATTTTATTTACAATTTTAACTTGTACTTGTTTGTTACCTTTTTTTTTTTTTTTTTTTTTTAATTCAAACTTTCTGTATGCTATTAAAATTTATCTGACAATTAGGTAGGAAAAAATAAAATTATTTATTACTTATAGAGAATAAATAGAGTTGGATGTATCCGGTAAAGTTGTTGCTCCCACCCAAAAATCTTGCAAACGACTTGTGTAGACTTTGCTCAGTGTAGAGAACAGAGTACTCTACGGAAGAGTACACAGCTCTATTTCACCATCACCAGTACTATTATATGTCAATATATATATACTATACATGCAATTTGTAGATGATCTTTTGCGCAATACAATGATGCATTATATTGTAGAAAATACTGTTTACCGGTAAACGTTTGCCTACGACAGAGAATCACGTAGTTAGTTGCGTGGAAACAAAGTACACACTCATTGTCAGCTACTTATTATTTTCTCAACTGTCGATAGAATTTTTCTAAAGGTCACCTGTTAGAAGCAAGGATATTGGTCATTTTTGACGTCACCAGATCTGTCATATTATGCACTCCGGAAAATAAATCTTCCGGTCTATAGCTTCTCCAAGAAAAAATTTAATTTTAAAAGAGGAAGCTTATTTTTAGTCTCGTGTATCCGCAATAAATTATTGAGCTATAAATTAAATTATTCAATCGAAAAGAAAGAAAAAATATAATAAATTAAAATTGAAACATGGAATTTTTGTTTTCGAAAATTTATACACGAAAGAATAATGTATGTCGACCAAGAATTGTTAATAAAAAAATCCATTCGGCAGCCGAAATGGAAGTAGATTTCGTGAAGAATAGAAAAAAAACTACTAGGATTGCATTACAAAAAAAAAAAAAAAAACAGTGCAACAGCAAATTTCATAATTGGCATAGTGCACTAAGATAATTTTGAGACTACACATATGATATGGTACTCAAATTGAAGCAAATTTAAAGAGCTTTCAGATGCAATGTACAGAAATTCAATAAGTATCCCGTTCACAAGTTATTCGAGTAAGAAAGTGAAGAAATATGAATTTTTATGATTTTGAAAATTTTGAAATCCTGGCATTTCTAAATTACTTGACCAATTAGACCGATTTGACTTATATTTTTAAATACGACTAAAAAAAAAGTTGTTAAAAAAACTGAAATAAAAAAAAATAAACAAATGCATATCTTGACATTAGAATAAAAATAATTATAAAATAAAGTATTTATGTAATGATGACATTTGTTAAAATTGGTGCATCGTGCTCATGAAGTAGCAAATTCTTAATTTTAAGGCTTGTTCATTTATCTATTATATATTTGTTTACGATATTTATGAAGCTATAAAATTTAAAGACACAGGCCTTTTCTCAATTACAGTTCATCCAAGAACTGATTTTCCGAAATTTTACTCACGGAGAATATTACGGAGTCGATAATAATAAAAAAAATTCTTGTAAGGAATAATTCATGGAGGCTTGTGTAATGTGTAATAATAAAGGATTTTATTTTTATTTAGTTATGTACATATCGCGCTACAGATGCCATAAAGGTGTATAAAAATTATAAGGGCGCATAATAAAAATCCTATTTATTTTCTAAGTCGAAAAAAAATTTTTAGCTTGGAGAAAACGACCTTACCGATCAATTCTTAAAACTCATCAGCTCTTGAGCTCTTCGAGCTCAAAGACGTAATAACTGCAATTTTGAGCGCTTAAGTATGGAATTAGCAGAAAGTTGCAGGAATGGCCTTTAGGGTCAACCATTTTCCTAATTTTTTTTCAGTACAACTCTACTGATCAGTAAAAATTACGACGTCAGAATTTATTTTCTCTGTGTTTAAGCAAAATATTTGGATGTTATTGAAACATTTATAAATTTATGATAATTCCCGGCAATTTTCACTCTGGTTTTTTTTGCATGTTAATCATTAAATAAATATAAGTAATTATTTAATTCATTAAAGTCACATCATAGAAAATAATTCACACGTTTTGAATATCTCCACGTATTATTTTCTACTCCACTAATAAGAAGTATTTATGCATATACTACCTAGAAATGCCATTCGCTATTTAAAATATTATTGTTATTATTATTATTGTTATTTTTAGTATTATTTCACCTATAATTTTGTTGTATACACACTACACATATACTACATTATAACATACAGCGCAGAGAAGATACATCAGAGTTTATCTTTGACATTTCACGTCAACTGTTAGCTTATGCCGAACGTATCTCATTTTATTACCTCGTGTCTGGTGTTACGTAACTCGAAGATTACGACGCGAACAAGATGATAGATTAATTACATTTTTTTAATATTTTCATTTTTACTTCATTTATAAATTAAGTTCATGAGGCATTTTACACTAAATCGATTTCTTCTGAGTCCATGCCCCTTAAATTCTACTGGAAACTTGTTTTTTTCAATTAAACAAAACATTCTATTGGGCCGATAAAGAAGATTTGAAGTAAAATATTCAGTCTTCGATAGATTAGAACCACCGGTTTTGAACACTTTAGTGCTAGTTTTGGACACTTTGAAATTTAATGAGTGTGTAGAAAATTGTAACGTTAAAATAATATTATTATTATGAGTTTTTACTTATATACCGTTTTCTGGTTTTTACAAGGCTGACTGTCTCAGCGTCTCCACATATAGTCTTTTTTCAACTCTCTATTATCAACATATGCTCCCCGCTTTTATATTATCAACACAATCTTTCAACTCTTATTATCAACATATTCTCCACTTTTATTATCAATATATTCTCAACGTCTTTTTCTTTATAATCACATCTGTTCTCACTTTCAAATTCTTGCACATATCATTCATTATTCTCCATGCGGCTGTGGACCGACTTGTGCTTTCTGTACTGCATTTACCTTATCCCTCACCCCTTTCGATCGGTTGTTGGAATAGTGGCGATGGGAAAACCACAGAGAAAACCCATGCCAGTACAGTTCGGCTACCGGAGCGACCCTCGAAGGTTGGTGTTGGAACTACTCTAACAACCGTCGGGGCTCGAACCCTCGCCTCACGGCATGATGTGTGACCGAACCAATGGGATAATGACTTAGTCCGCTCGGCCATCATGCCGCTTAATGTTTAAATAATATTTTCATAGAATTTTTAAGCGCTTACATTCATACAAACAGAATTTTTGATGCTATTACGTTTATAAATTAATTATACAGTAATTTGTACATTAAATGTCCTAAAACGGTATAGCGTCCACAAACGGTATCTCTACCATATTTCTCATTTTTATTTGAGTTTATTATTGAAACGGATACATCTACCTGTTCATATTGGCCCCAGTAATTAATTAGAATTAATTAAACAAATACAATTAACTGAGGACGCCACCAAGATTTTTATCATGGTTCTTGGAACCAGACCAGAGCATGGAGTAATTCTACACGGTCGTGAGAGATTGCTAGGAAGGAATAAAAAATCATTAGTAAAAAAATTCATTCTTATAACTTATTTATTTAACCAACCCTCTGTACAATAATAAAACCCCTTTACAAAATGAGCAACACAACATTAGGCCTTATTCCCGTCTACGTCCCCGATCCGGGCGTCTACGCAGCGGTTTCCATCTTAATTACTATTCCCGGTAGTACCCTCATATGGAGCATCTATACCGCGGTTTCTAAGTGTGCCCAGGAAACAGAGGAGGATGAATCTCAAGGCAGCACTGTAATAATCATCACACGCATACGCACAATTTTATTTCCCTGGATTTTCCAAATTTAATTTTTTAATATTATATTTTCCCATTTATCCAAATTCCCATTCAAAATCATATTAACTAATTTCCTAAGTTCTAATCTCAATTTAAGCTCTTAACTTATTTAATGCCGTGGTATTAATGTCGTGGTTAAGAAAAGTTGTAGGTGTTTTAAAGGGTGTTGTCAATATGATGATAGTAGAGGTGAAAAATTTAGATAGAGAAACATGTTCTGACAGAGTAAGGTAGCATTAGTGGCCCTAAAAAAGTCAGCGTGGGACTTATTTTTATCTCATGCCATTTACTGAAGTCATAAATAATTTTTATGAGGGTTCCAAATATGAAGTAGTAGACATCTACTTAGATAAAAAAAGTAAAAGCAAAGCATTTTCTTAAATTTTGTAAAAAGAAAAATGAATAAAATAAAATATTTTTGGAAACAGGAGAATACTTGTAAAATCATAAATTTAACAGTGTGAGCAGAACTCTAGGCCAGGCTTGTAAGCCAGAGTTGATCTAGTCTTAGTTTAAGTCTGGAATAATAACACTAGCCCAAGCCTGGTTACCACGATTGACCCATGCCTGGTTACCAGGATTAGGCCATAGTTAATTTTCAAGTCTGGCCCATACCATTTGATAGAAAATGATAAAAAAAAGAATTTTTTATATGTCATTCGTTTATTTTAATTTTTATATTGAGTTAACGCAAGTTTGACTTTTAATTTAAATGTAACTTTCGCTGATTATAAAAATAAAGTAAAAATCGCATTTGCCTCAACCGAAATTCAAACCCGATCCACGCGTTTGCCAGACCGATAACTAACCCCTACATCGTACGACCGATAAGTTGATTCGCATCTCATCATTGTTATAAGCTCAATCTATATGGTGACGAAGTGTGATGGTTTATTATTTATATAATTTATGTTATTTAATATTGTATTTTGGTGAAAATTAAATATTTTTTACAATTGTTTTTTAGTTAAAAAAATGCAAGAGTTAAGTTGGATCGGCCAAGGCTTGGTTACCCACTTTTAGCCCAAGGTTGGGTTCTTTTGCCTCAGCCATTCGATGGCGAACCAGTCTTGGCCCAGGCTTGGATAATTATTGAATCGACCAAGCTTGGTTGCCCAGTACTGGGCAAGGCAAGGCCCCGTCATTCAACTCTGGCAGTTCTTACGTGGGATGTTCTTGTATCGTTGCTTAGCAGATGTTTTGAAAGTTATAAAAATTTTGTATTTAACAAACTTTTTATTTTACCGTACGTATTGTTAGTTATTTATTTCGGTCTCGAACATATCCTCGAATTGTAAAATTATTATATAAGCTTATATAAGCTCAGTAGATTAATGCTTAGATGGAAAATCGGTCTATGCCTCCACAAGCTCTTCGGCCGCGTACTTCAATCAACTTTACGGTAATATGTATAATAAACTAATATGTACATATGATGCGAAAGCAGTGCAATTACCCCAATGTGTTGACCGTCGATGAAGAGTTGTGGAACTTGTACGTAATCACTCTCCAGACGATCCTTTAATTCTGTTTGCAATCCAGAACTTCTATACAAATCACGTTCTTCATATTGTACCATGTGTGTATTGAGAATGTGACGCATTTTTAAACAAGCGAATCGTGTTTTTGGTACTACTCCCATTGATGTTGTGTACACAACAACTTTCCCGGCATCTTTTAGTCTGTAACTCTGGAATGAAACAATTTTTAAAATAAATTAATAGTTTGCTAGTGAACAGCCAGAGAAATTTATTGAGTTATTAAAGTTATTAATTAAATTGAGTATTAATTATAAAGCTATATTTTATATATCTTTTAAACTTCCTGTTTAAATGCCGATTAATAATACTTTATTTATTTTACGCACACATAAGCGATAATTATAATAATACCAATAATTCACAATAATATAATCCATCTATTATATTGTATTAAGTATGTTACAGTTTCACAATTTGCACGTCGAATAAATTCTGATGATAATTAGTTTTTAATATGGCTAACAGTTTTCGCTTTTGTACTCGATTCACGTCTTTCACACAAGTTATATTTATAATTTTGAAACTCAATAATAATTTCAACATTTTTTTACGGCGATTGCGCCGTGTTAATCAATAGATATTTCATTATTTAATGATTCATTATAATGACAAAAAGTGAAAAGAAAAAATTTGTTGATATATGAGACAATTTTCAGTCATAACTTTTGTAACAATGTACATTTCTTTTTATTTAACTTTTGGAATATGCATAGAAAAAAAAATAATCAAATGTGCGCCGATTCTTAACAATTTTCAATGTTTCCAATATTAATTTGGGTAGGAAGGTTACATATTTATATTTTTCATTTACATAACTGTTATTATCGTTTAAAACTTTTTTTTTTTTGAAATAATATGGCATATTTATTAACCCTAATCGGAGCATGTCAAACAAATAAGGACCTGAGACCGAAAAACTTTAATCGCCTTATTCTCAAAACTGTAATATTTTCAAAGTTGTCGAGCATCATTTATCAAACAACGGCTGATAAGATCAGTCTCCAATTTTGACAAAATTTTCCGAACTATGTTTTCGAGCGACTGATCCAAGAATTAATAATTCCGATAAATGTTTTATATTTTTATAAACAATTTAAGGCTAAAATTTTCATCAAAAATTTTATTTGTCAAACCGTCATTCAGTGAAAAATAAATATTTTCACATCTTCTTTAATTATTAACTAGATAAAATCTTATATTAACGAAACTCTTTCTGAATTTTAAATTTGAATGACTCAAATTGAAGATATCGTGCTCACTGTGAGACAACTTATTTTAGAGGACCTCCTAGAGAACTTCTACAGAAGCGAGACAAATTGTTATTTGAAAAAAAAAAAAGAACTTTTTAATAAAGTTAAAAGTCACTACCATACGTATATTCATTTTCACATTAATTAATTGAAAAGTCGCTTCTGAAAAAATTATTCAGAAATCGCCTTTTATGACCTTCTACATTCGTATGACTCTTTAATAAATAATCAAAAATTACACTCTTGATGAAAGTTGATAATTATATCTAACATTTTTTTGTCCAATGTTTCATTAATATAAATTTAAATATCCGATGAAAAATTTCAAAGATAATAAACAAATCAGGATTGTGTAATTTTTAAACTAGACACACATTTCAAAAAGTAAACGTCTGTATATTTAATATTTACAGTGTACAATAAAATGAAAATTACATGTTTAAAATCAACATACGCGTTATAAATAATAAGTTGATGATGATGATGATGATGATGATGATATATGATGATGATGATGATGATGATGATATATGATGATGATGATGATGATGATGATGATGATATATGATGATGATGATGATGATGATGATATATGATGATGATGATGATGATGATGATGATGATATATGATGATGATGATGATGATGATGATATATGATGATGATGATGATATATGATGATGATGATATATGATGATGATGATGATATATGATGATGATGATATATGATGATGATGATATATGATGATGATGATGATATATGATGATGATGATATATGATGATGATGATATATGATGATGATGATGATATATGATGATGATGATATATGATGATGATGATGATATATGATGATGATGATGATATATGATGATGATGATGATATATGATGATGATGATATATGATGATGATGATGATGATATATGATGATGATGATGATATATGATGATGATGATGATATATGATGATGATGATGATATATGATGATGATGATGATATACGATGATGATGATGATATACGATGATGATGATATATGATGATGATGATATATGATGATGATGATATATGATGATGATGATATATGATGATGATGATATATGATGATGATGATATATGATGATGATGATATATGATGATGATGATATATGATGATGATGATATATGATGATGATGATATATGATGATGATGATATATGATGATGATGATATATGATGATGATGATATATGATGATGATGATGATATATGATGATGATGATATATGATGATGATGATATATGATGATGATGATATATGATGATGATGATATATGATGATGATGATATATGATGATGATGATATATGATGATGATGATGATGATGATGATGATGATGATGATGATGATGATATATGATGATGATGATGATATATGATGATGATGATGATGATGATGATGATGATGATGATGATATATGATGATGATGATGATATATGATGATGATGATGATGATGATGATGATGATGATGATGATGATGATGATGATGATGATGATGATGATGATGATGATGATGATGATGATGATGATGATGATGATGATGATGATGATGATGATGATGATGATGAT
>NW_027423753.1:0-112500 GCF_013202065.1 Cotesia typhae
GACACACCACACATGCCGCGCCGAGCAGAGCGCAGTACACAGACATACAAGCGCTGTAATTTCCTTCAGCCACAGTTTCCCCGGGCCTTCTCTGCCCCGCGGGATAGGATGTCGTTAACACATGCACACACAGAACACCCATACACACCTTCTCTCCTACACAGCAAACGTCTGGAAGCCGCACCTGGAGTTACACCACCCCTGTTGCTGCAACTGGGCAGTACATAGCACGAAATATCACCGCCGCCGCCCAATGGAATGAGCGAACCCTTTTCAATAGCAGGCCAGTGTTCGAGATTACACACACACACACAGCCCGGCTGCGCCGACTTTTAAGAAGGAAACAGTCAACAACAAGCTGATGGAGCCGCACACAACAATAAGCCATGATCACGCACGTAGCCGCGAAGAACACGCCGTGCATGGACTGTGTCCATCATCGCCTGTTTCAAGAGTAGTTTTTCTCATAGCCTTGATGACGTTTAAATTCTTTTCCTTTCGAGCTCCATAAGAAAGCGTTTATTTTCTTCGCTTAATCAAGGGTTCTGCCGCATATCACATATTGCTGCCTTTATTAATAATTTATCTCCTTTGCGCAGCATTTTCATGTTTATGCAATAATTTGCATAAGAGTCAATCCTTCGTCTGCAGTGCGAAATTGACATCTCGCAGAGGTTAACTCAGGGATCAAACGAATGTAGCCGCCTGAACCTCAGGTAGTCTTCCTCCCACTGACGGGACCGGGAGAGAGGAGCCCGAGCGACCGATTGCCTGCGCATGCCCGACCATACCACGAGCCCGGGCTTGACGCTGCCGAGATCCGGTAATCCTTTTCGGGCCATTTCGGTGATCAATCGAAAGAAGCAGCGGCAAATGGGACAGCTTGTTATAGCCAGTAGCCGAGACTTTGCCAGTACGGAAAAGCTCGGAGACCAGTCTTCTCCGGAGTCTCTCAACACAGCCGCCTCCGCACAGTTCGACCAGAATAGCACGCATGCGGCAAGCCCTTACTTCCTGGGGATATCTATACAATTCCTTGGTGAGTTAATAAGCTTAAGACGCTTCCCAATTGGCTCCATCATCTACACATATTATAGCCACACACATTATTATTATTATTGTTTTCATTATTAGATATTTGTAGTTGGGGGTAGTTAGAATATGATAATTTTGTCGTGTCGTCGAAATAAAAAGAGTGATAATAAATTACTTGAAATTGGGATTGCTTTTACATATATTGAGCTGACCAGTACAAAAATGCCAGCCTCGAGTATGGCATAACATATCATTAAGTAATATTGCAAGAACATGGTTGACAATTTAATATATATTATGGATGATGATGCCAGTTAAGCGACTGCGTTCATCGACAGCTTTTACATAACCACATCGGTAATACTTTATAAGGTTGTTTATCTTGAATTCCAGCCGAAACGAAACGCACGAGTATTTATACCACATTTTAATATTATTAAAGAATTAAATAAAAGATTACGATGAAAAGATAAACGTGCTGTGTGGTTCAGCGGTGTTTGCTGCTACATTCTGATGATTTTATGTCTTTCTTTCGTAATAACAAATGTAGTGAAATGAATAAATAATACCACAAAGAGTATGGGTAATAGAATTTGAGATTTAGGAATGGGCAACAAGAAATTGCACGATATTTAGGTGAGTTTGTATGTCAGGCACTTGTAATTATGAGTTAGTAGCGTGCAATGACGAAAACTCAGGTTTCAGAGATTTCGACATGTTAACGCATAGATCTCGAGACAGCGACGCTGCGCCTTCAGCTTCTCCACGTTTTTAATACGGCGATCTTTGGTCGAATTTTCTTTTCTTTTTAAAACTCCTTCACATATATTGTTTTATATCATATTTGTTCATATATATACATGTTGCATGTTTTATCAATGACTTAATGTCATAAATGTTGACAAAAATTTTTTCGTGTCACTATTAAGTGACAACTTGTTTTTACTCGCGAATATTAATGAATTAACGAATTAAATATGTTACATTTATATATGTTTTTTCTTTTCACGCTTTGTCGGATTACAAAAATATTTGAACAAATCGGTCCGGGTAATTGCTTTTTAAATCAACAAAAATTGTTATTGGCTCTGCTGAAATTACCGCCTGACAGCATATGCTTGACAGTAGCTGTATTAAAAGCGCAACTGGTTTTCCTTTGAACATAACATCACCATACATGGAAATGCCGGATACACTCCTGCATTGACATTCTTACCCGGAGGTTACATATACAATATACCATAAAGAATGGTAGTATACTCAGAGTCGTCAGAGATGCATTATTAAAAATGAATGAAGAACGTGAAAATTTGAGATTTCAAAGTTTTTATATTATTCATATTTACACATTTATCTGCATAGGTTTTACCATTAAACATGACACACAATATAATTCATAATAAGATAACAAATAAATAAATAAATATATATATATATATATATAGGTATAGTTATATATATATATATATATATATATATATATATATAAGTTGTTATTATTAAGAGCAGCATAGCAAATATCAGTTATTTAATTGGAAAAAATCATATAATATCGGTATAAGAAGAAATGATTTGGATAACAATTGTGCAAAGCACTCTGTTTATAGAGTTATCAATATTATATGGCAGCTTTAATGTATTACTACCACGCGGTCTTTTATATTTTTAAATTCGATTTACCGAGCTTATTTCACATACGATTACCATTTTTCAATAAAGCCTGTTACTGGTTTGTTATTCAATGTCAATAGCAGTTTGTTGTTGTCGCCATTGGCAGTCGGGCCTCAGGGACGATTGACAAGATCCATCTACATAAACTAACTTGTCGTGCCCCAGATGAAGCCGTTTGGCGACTCTAAGGGCATAACACACGACATGTTTCAGCTGTCTTCAGACTTTGTTAAATACTTTCCTTCTGGCTTTTACTCCTCTTATTTCATTTTCATCAAGCCGAAAGCAGTTCGTGGAAATGATTTTTTTTTCGAGCAAGATATCGAAAATTTTTTACATTTAACAGCGATGCAGTACCTAGTTATATTCTTTAGAAAGATATACCGATTACATACTGGAGTTTGGAATATAATAATGGACCAATTTTTATTAGAAAGAAAATATTCAATCGTGAATTTGCTTGCTCATCGTGACAACATAGCCAACATTTACCCGCTACAACTTAAAACAATGAGTAAATAGCATAAAGATAAAAGGCAGGCCAAACAGTTAAAAGGCTCATCTTAACACATGTACGGTTTTCGGCGTTCTGCTTCTGGATGTTACTGGTTGGCTCTCGCATTCATCGAACTGAGAAATTATCTTCTTAAATTCATCCAGACAAAATTCGAATAAACTAATTCTTTTTTTTATTATTTATCATTTATTCGTAATATTAAAACTAGTTCTTTTATTAATGAAAATAAAAAGATTGATGGAATTGTTATCTTGAAGTCTTTATGACATTTGATTTTTCTGAATTGATCATATGTATCTTAAGCCGCTTCTTCTAAAAATATCACCTTATAATTGGCATAAACCTGTTTCCGTCAATATAAACAGTCATTCATTTTGATATGTAGACAATGCACAATAATGAGACAGAGAAGGTTCAAGCACATATTTCCATGACTGCAACTGAAATTAAGATAAGATTCAAGTTCGAATGTCATCAAACAACAACAATATCAACAATAACAACAACAACAAACGGTCACAACAACAACAATATAGCAATAATAAATAAAAGCTTGAGCCTATTGAAACTTTAAATTATAACAGATGGTGTTGATGGGTATGCATGTCATCTATATATCTTGTGCATAAAATTTACTGTTGCGTAACAGATACTTTATGGTGGTGGTGACGGTGGCTATACTAGCAATATATAACATGCCTGCAAAGAAAAAAAAAAAGGCCGATGCTTGGACAACCATTGTTTGTCGATAACAAAAAGCATAAAATTTATTTTTGTTCACTACAGTAATTTGTTGGACAAGTATTTATCTATTCAGTGACGAGCGTATAGCAGCCCGGCCGTTAAAAGAGGTTAATGATACGCAGGACGGCAGAGATAGAGAGAGAATGGAGAATGCAGAATGCGTAGAGCACAGCCAATGTTATGGAGACAACTACCCGTTGCGGCAGAGATCAGAAATCTGAAGCTGATGTGGTTGTCGCAGGGTACCATAAACCAGGCGGTGTGCTGGTGCGATTGGCTTGCTTGTGTGTGCAGAGTCAGGCGGTGCCGTTGCCGGGAGCTAATGAAAGATTACTTCGGAAAGTCACCTAAAATTGAACAGCTTTATTGTTATTTCTTCTTCTTTCTTCTTCTTCCTTCTTCTTCTTCCTTCTACTTCAATCGTGCTTAGTTAGTAGCAGTTACCCACCATCACCTACCAGCTACACAGATGGTTTTGTCTCCGGACGATACTACGGTATGAGTTGCCGCTAACATTCGATTCCGGCATAATTACATACCGAGCTTAAAAATACTGCTTGTTAAAACCTAATATTTATTGATTATAAAGAAATTACATTTTATATTGTTAAAAAAATTTGTTATACATTTAATATATTTAGAAAATATTTTCGAATATATGGAAATATTTACAAAAATAAAGATAAAATGGTCGCAAATACAACGTGTGTCATTGTAATAATTGGTGGGCTGAAACAGCCGTCAAACAGCAACCCCATAAAAGATCTAAGATCGAGACAGCCGCAATAGGTGGACATTGCCGAATGGCATTTATGTAGGCCATTTGCACAAGGATCATACCATCAGCTTGATTCACGGAGCGAAGTATATTCAACCTATTGAACATTAGCTCAATAGTTTTTCTGTAACAGTTTCTCGTTATTGGTCATGTATCTGTGTAAAAGGAAGGGAAACACGTCTTCTGAATTGGTCGACATTATAATCATAATCGGGTTATTGTTGCCAGAAATTGTTCATTTAATTTAAAAAGCGACTTCGCAACAATTAAACCGAATAAATATAAATTTCCACTATTTTTGGCTTGTTATTTAAATAAAACAACAAAGATGATGATAGCAGCGTAGCCGATTACCATACGAACTCATCTCCAGATTGGGTCAGAGTCGCCGAGGCTGATACATTTCTGTTTATCTTATGATGTGAAAGCGGTGGCTAGATTACCGGCTTGTAAGTTACCATACTCAGAGCCTGCAGCGCATATAGGCATGTATTGCTGGTTGTTATTGTTATTGGCTACAGCATACATATACATATACATATACATTGGCTGGTTGGAGGAAAAGATGAGTTATAAGTTATATATATATATATATATATAATATTATTACATGTTGTTGTTAAACACATATATATATACAAATATATCAACAGAATGGGTAGCACTTGTTGGAGCAAAGACACACAGATAGTATATATATATATAAATGATGATGAGAGTCAATTATCATTTGTGTGAGAGACAGTATAGTTAATGGAAATTCAAGCTCTTTTTTCTTTAAACACATCGACGCACAGCCACCCAGCGAAAAATATACGCAGTTCGGTAGCTAGGCATGGCGCCATCGCGATCGATACACCATCGGGAAAAGGTCACACTGGCATTCGTAGCGTATGCGCCCGTGATGTAAAATGGCCGCCGAGAGCGCAAAGGTGTGCCACTGGTTCGCGATCGCGCTCAACATACTAAGGTAACGGGGCTATCTATATATATATATATACATATATATATATATATATATATATATATAGGAAGACAATATATATTTTTTTGTTATTCTATCATTTTATTTGTTTTATTGAGTAGATTTTTATATTTATCATTTTTGAGTTGGTCATTCATACATGATATATAGTTCCAACAAATAAAAATAAAATATAGCAAATATATATAATGAAAAATAACTGGTTAGTTAGTCGTTATTAATTGCGGACATTGAAGGATTGATGTCAGTTGGTCGAGACTTCGAATATATTTGAGCAAAGTTTCTCCACATTAAAAACATTAAAGCGATGGTCGATAACCCTTCTATCTGCGGATATTGTTGATCGGCGGGTGTAACCAGCACCGACACTGAAACAGAACTCCGGGTTATTGTAGCCTAAAGAGTAACTCGGGGTCAATGACATCATCTTCCGGCAGCCTGAAATTTTCACACAATAGCGATAATAATATTTAAAAATATTTCATGTTTTTATTTTTTTCATGATGTACAGTATAAATATTTTATTCTTCTTACCGACGTAAACAACGAATAAATGTCGTAAATTGTAGGCTCAGAGTACAAAAAGCAGCCTGAGCTCAGAGGACACTCCTGTTCTGCCCAGCTCCAGAACAGGCCGCAAGCTCTTTGAATACCAGCCGATGAGACTGTGATAAATAATAATAATAATAATAATAATAATAATAATAATAATAATAATAATAATAATAATAATAATAATAATAATAATAATAATAATAATAATACACACACACAATAATAATAATAATAATAATAATCAATAATAATAATACAACACACAATAATAATAATAATAATACACACACACATAATAATAATAATAATAATAATAATAACACACATACATACATACACATAATACATAATAATAATAATAATAATAACACACACAATAATAATACACACACACACACACACAATGGTAATAATACACACACACACACATACATTACACACACACACACACACACACACACACACACACACACACACAATAATAATAATAATAATAATAATAATAATAATAACACACACACACGTTGGGGCCTGTGGTGGCACCCAGAGACTGTCACTGGGCCTATTGTGTTCGCACAGTGAATAGATTGTAGCTGGCTCGCGGGATTCTGCATAGTAGATCGGGCTCAACATTACAAGCACTAATGCAATGCTTCGCGGAGATATTCGAGTCAGCGAAAAGAGAGCACTGTTGAAACAACATACAACTGGCGAACAAGGATAACATGTATGCATGCAGCGTAACATGCAGCTTCGGACAAAAGAGCTCCCTCGTTGATAATGAGAGCACCATTTGGACATGATGTGGCCGGGCGCAGCCGCGTACCGCCGGTAGCAAATAGTCGTTATAACTTTCGCATATATGAATAGGTTAATCATAAACTACTTTTCTTATAAATATTTTTTTGTTATACAACACACATCTCAATCTTTTTTTGAAAGCTGATGATATATGTATTTGTTTGCTCTTTTATTTAAAAATAAAGACAGAGACGATATTCGCAAAATTTTTATTTCTTATTACTACTACTACAGCCACATTACTGGTTGCCACATTGCCACACAATACGTTGCTGACAAAACACAAAGAGAGCGGCCATAAACACGCCGCCACCATTCAACAAAGCTCCCGATGACGCATCAGATAGAATATTTAAATAAAAACATCCAATGCCGACGAGTGTTATTACTTGGCCAGCAAGCTGCACTTGCGTTTATAACACATAATGGAAAAATTTACGATATTATATTGTGTAATTTATTAATATTTTTATATTTTTTTATACTTTATAAATTGTCTAATACGATGATTTATATAAACAGTAATTTAACATGCTATCTAGCAAACATCCATAGTCCACACAAAATAGTAAATAGATGCATACGTTATTTTTCATCTGGCTCCAAGCATATTTAAAAGAAAAATAACAGAACAAAGTAAAGAAAAAATTATTCGCTCATTTGTCCGTCAATTGCAACTGCTTCGATTTGATACTTAAACTCCATTACGACGAGATGCGGTGTAATAGTACAAACAACAAAATCAGAAGCTTGAGTTCTCGCTGAGATTTATCTCGTAATACATTGCTCGTGTGCTTGTTGCTAAAGAGGAACGCTTGTCAATATTCTTCATATTTCAGATACATTTAGGCGAGTATTGTCCCCATCACAACTTATTTGAAAGTGAAGACAGCAGACACTACTCTCTAATTATTTGGCAAAACGTAGTTATACAGGAATTTATTTACTTTTATTTTTTTTTATTTACCTTTTCATTATAATGCGTTGCACCGGGCAACACGGGGATGTGAACTATGCTGAAGACTCCATCGTGCGTTACCGAGAAATAACGGTGGGATTTGACACTACAGACTAATACTGGAGCTCATCGCACGCCAAAATATACTTATAGTTTATATGTATATATATATATATATATATATATTTTTTTACTGTAGAATGTTCTACAGGCTAATGATATAGTATATATGAAAAGCTTAAATAGCAAGACGAACGACGGTAGCATCGGTAGAATGGGAGAGGGTGCGATATCAGGCCAGAAGAAGGCAGACTCCGTGATGCGTGTGGTCCCTGGAGCCTGGGTAAGATTTGCAGCAAACCTCAGCAAAGTATAAGACAAAGAGAGAAGAGAAAAATAAAGAAAGAGATTGTTAAAGCAGCTAATGTGAGCCAGTAATGTTGTGCTTTATATTATATATATACAATAAGAGCTAACAGCGATGTAGATAGTCGACACGGTGAAGTTGATTCATTAACAACTGGGATACTTAGCCCATTTGTGGTAAACTCGCTTGCCATTATTGTTATTAATAATTAAGACTTGTTAAATATATCGAAAATACTGTTTCATTTGATATTACAGCTTTTTTATGTATGGGCAAGATGAAAGAACAACTGGCTATTAATAAATAGGCTTTTTTAAGCTTTTCATAATAATTTATATTTTGATAACAACGCATAAATTAATTATTTATAAAATTATTCATTACCGGCGTATATACTAATATAATTGTACATCTTTTCTGTCAGCTTATCGTCAGAATGGCTTGAATGGAGCCTAAAAAAATTGAAGCCAGAGACAATTATCAGCTTAAACAAATCTTTTCTATACAAGTATTGAGGAAAACAAACAAGAGAAGAGCACCGGGCGAAAGAGATAAGAAGTAATGGGAATGTTAGGCAAGATGCAAATCTCTAATACATGAAAGCCCATACACTTTGCTTCAATTTTACTTGAAGACAATACCATCTTCGTATGACAAATAATAAATAATAATGTAATGATGATTATTATCTATTGAGCCGATATTGATTTACCATCACAGTTTGCGCGTAAAATATTGATTTTATAAAATTTTTATCTAAATATAAATTTAATGATTTAACAAAAATAATATGTCAAAAAAGGCTATATTAGTTCAACTGCTTACGTAAGGGTAGGCAAAATATTATTGAAGCGACTGTGATATACGTGGTAGCCGCCGTTCTATTTCAGCATGAGTAAAGCCGAGTACCTCACTGCTGTGGAAAAAAAAAAAATACACACCAAGAATAAGATACTTTATATATTTGAATATTGCATGTGACTGCCTAGTGAAAGTAGGTTGTAAAATAATATAAAGAAACCGCGATACCGCGCCTGAATTCGGCGCACATTGTGGCACGCGCCGCTAGTATATTAAGCCCAGCACAAAGACGATGTATATATTTGCAAAATCATATGTCAAAAAGTGTGAAGAACAGCAGCGGTAATACCTATAAAATGGATAATAGTTGAAACATCTTTTGGCGCAAAACTGGATTGTTAAAAATGTCACATTATACACTGACAAAATAAAAATTAAGCTGAATAATAAAAAGGGTGTTCGAGAGTTACATCTCTTTCCCCCTGTATTTAAATTATCAAATTTGAAAATTTATTGTTGGTTAATATAAATATTAAATAGATATAAATAAGCGTTTATAAAGGAGACTGCTTGGAGTCAATGAATGAAAAATAACACAGAAGTAGTTTTATTACAGCATGGCGGTGTCAAAATACTAGACGGCCTTTAAGATCACGTCAGGGCAAACAACAAAGCACATCTCGTTATTGTTTTCTGGCACAAGGTCATCATCGGAATTTGTTATTTTGTTTTGTTTTCTTTCGTTTTTACGTCAGCGACTGACCATACAATACAACAATTGCTGATTAAATATAAAAAGGCATCATATACCTATAATACAGAAAGTGAAATGTTACCCTTACTATATTCTTTCTATTTAAATAATAAAAGCGCCAATACCATAGTGGGGCCCGTTTTTTTCAGAAATGCGCCGCTATTATCGCACGCAGCGGTTTACGGCACTGTTTTTTTGCCGCCCAAAGATGACACCATTCTATCTCCACGCCATAACATCGCGTAATTCAAAAGACTTGCTGGGAAGCGGTGACCAATATTGCAAACGGTTGCCTGTATTACCAAAGATTTCGACAAACAAACATAATAGTCGATTGTGCAACGACAACTGATTACTATATTTCATCAGTTTAACACATTACTTAGCTTGCATAGGTGCAATCAAAGAGAAATTGCGAACACAGTGGCAAAGCCAGACAATACTAACGCCAGTTGTGCATGTCAGTTATAAAGGCAGCAAGTATCTTCTTTAAAATTAGTTAAAAAACAAGCTTGTCTGATATCAATGCTTTATTTAATATATATATTTGAAGTTTAGCGGTTTAATAAGCTTCGCTTGGGTTATCATACCTTGTAACTGTAGTTAGTCGATTATATGTTTTATTGCATACCGATCGGACCGGTGATGCTTAAAAGCAGTATTATAGAAATTTATTACTTTTCTTGATTTAACGATTTAGCGGTGTATGGTTTTACTTAATTTTGTTTGTTCATTGTCGCATATGTGGGTTTTTTTGTTTTTTTCTTACAGAAATAGATGTAAAAGCAATCAAAGTGGTTGTCAACCATCTGA
Source organism: Cotesia typhae (assembly GCF_013202065.1). Taxonomy (NCBI): domain Eukaryota; kingdom Metazoa; phylum Arthropoda; class Insecta; order Hymenoptera; family Braconidae; genus Cotesia; species Cotesia typhae. The sequence goes on from NW_027423753.1 coordinate 10,780, forward strand.
TGTTGGTCACAAAGTACGCTTTTTAAACAGTTTATATACCACAGGCACGTACTTGTGTGATAGTACTTATAACTGCTTCAGTTTGGCATTAATTTAACAAAACAATTAGAATGTAATTGTTGTTATCTAAACCTGGCGATTAAAAGTTGCATTTCTTGTTTCCTTTTTTCTACGTAGATTAAATAATATTTGTTGAGTTTTGCTTGAGAAAGGTTCTTTGTAAATTATAACATATTTGGAATTATAGATTGTGTTGTTATTCAAGTAAATAAATGTAATACACATTCAAGCGTAACGCATATATATAAATACGTATAATATACATTAATCATATAAAGCTTTACTTATTTAGATACTGTAGCTGGTGATTTATTATCTGAATAAATTCATTATATTAGCACTATCATTCATATCATTTTATCAATTGGTTGGACAACATATTATTTATTTCGTTGTCTGTTCGCAGATTATTACTCTTCCCAGCTAACAACTCGATAACACCAAGATTCTGAATAAATACTAACCTCATTATTAGTTTAAATAGAATTCTTAAAATAGAGATTGTTGTTTACTCGTCTGTTAACAAGAGCAAAGATTTACACCGAGGATAATTAACTGGTCATTATAAAAGTTGGGTAGCAAAACTTTTAATTATAAGTTTAAGTTGCAAAATAGATGTGACCAAAGTCATCGTACATTCCCCATATTAAATAGTAGCCCGATCTGTTTTCGTAATTGTTTAGTCACAACAATACCAACTTCATTTATTTTTACAGAAAAAGCAAAGGAAAAAGCACACAGCGAATTATTAACTTTCAATATACTATTTCATATAAAACATATACAAAACCGATTAAAAATAGCCTATAGCTTCGTTTTATACTCTAACATAAAGAATTGAGTAATTGTATCAAATACAGATATATTTCAGATTAAGAAAATACAATTTAACATTATGGTTAGAGAAAGATCTTGAGCTGCATATCGCCCGTGAAACTACTTATCGACCCAAAGCCACTTTTTGGGTGTAAGGTCCAATTGTTTAGTCAACAGTGTGCTCACAAAGTTAGCTCAGCTGATGACATTCAGGTAAATTATCAACTTCTTTTTTATTTTTTTATTACTAAATATACTAATTGTTCAGTATTTCTTAATAATCTTAATTAGCTCCAGAACAATAAATGATATGACACATTGTGTATGCTAATCGGCAAAAGCGAAAGAAGTGCAAAAGAGCTGCTCGGCATCTCTTTTCGTTCAAAACAACAGCCAGAAAACGTCTGGCAGATCATTGCCACAGAGCAAAGCGGATAACGATTTCGACAACCAGCCAACATCTCCAAACATTGCCACGCCCGCAGATTTCGATTCGAGCCGGCATGATATTTACCCCAGCATGGAGACCAGCGCAATAGGATCATGCCGGGCTTTACATGGCCAGAAATTTAACAAGCAATATTGATCCTTAAAAATATCGATAAACAAAAAATAGCCAAACCAGGCAAAACAGCAGCTTCGGTCTTTTCCTTTCGTTAATAAATCATTACTTTATTCATTATTTGCTAATTATTTACTTATTAGTTAATTGCTGATTAATTAATTGATGGTTCGGTGCTATTTACATGATTAAGGCTATAAAATGATATGTTTCCTTCGAATCAATAGAGTGTTGATGCTTGGAAATAATCTAATTTATGATTATCTTTGATTCTTTGTTACAAACAAAAAACATTTTATTATTCTATTAAGAAAATAGCTTATTTTTGTCTGGAGAGCGGATATTTTATCGGATGTCGGCAGTAGAATCCGCTTCTTTGATTCCGACGATCTCAATTTGTATACTTTACTTACCTTATGTAGTTATTCTTGATTTTTAGCTTATCCACATCGACGAGATATATCTTTAATTTTTCATTTAACTTATTTAAATGGCTCTCAAGTATCATTGTGGCTGTGCAGACATTTAACTTTCTTAGACTATTATTTTTCAATTGGATTATTATTGTGAAATTGATGAATAATAATTGTTAGAACGAAAAAAAGACCAAGTACTGTTACTATAGTTTAATATTTTTTGTTTTATCGATAATTTTTTAAGGATCAATAATTAGATGGAATGGAACAAAATGATTGTTAAATTTTCTGTATATAAAAATTGGCATGATTATAATTGCGCTGAACCACTCCATGCGGAATCAAATCCGCATGCACCATCCGAATCAGAATCTAGCATTACAGATGGTAATGTTTGGAATGTTTGAGTAACAGAAGTTGTCGAAGACGGTCGTTTATTTTTTAATTTAGGACTTTTTTTGGTGATAACATCCTTGCTCTGTGGTAATGGTGTACTTGGTTGACTTATGGCTTGTTGACGAGATGAAAAGTCGGTAGCTCTTTTACTTCTCCGCTTTTTTATCGGTGCGTACTTTGGTGGTGGCATCATTTTGTGTTCCTGAATTTAATTAAGATTATTAAAATACTGAATAATTAAGTATTTAGATATCAAAAAAAATTAAAAAAAGTTGATAATTTTACCTGAATATTATCAGCTGAGCCCCAACTTTTGTGAATTTTTTCATTATTCGTGTTAGTTGCTACACCCAAAAATTGGCTGAATGCTTCGGTCGTGCGTTTCACGCGGACGTTCAGGGATCCAATGCGAAGAAAACCAAGATCTTTCTCTATTAAAATAATATTAAATTTAACATTTTCTTAATCTAAATTACATATCACAGTATTTGATACAATTATCAATTCTATGTTAAATTATAAACAAACTATAAACTAATTTTTAATCGGTTTTTTTGTATATATTTATATAAAATAAAATATATTGAAAGTTAAATAAATAATTCACCTGTGTGCTTTTTCCTTGCTTTTATTTCTGTAAAAATAAATAAGTTAATTGACATTGTGATAAACAATTACAGAAACAAAAGATCAGACTATATTTAATGTAGAGTGTACATTTATTTCCAATTCCGACTCTATTTTACCAACTTAAAACTTATAATTAAAAGTTTTACTATAACTATAATGACCAATTAATTACATTATCATGTCAGTTGTAAATCTTTTTCTCTTGTTCTTGGACGGAAAATAAACAACAATCTCTATTTTAAAAATTCTATTTAAAATAATAGTAAGTTAATTTATTTATTCAAAAGAATCTTAATTGTTGATCGGATGATAGCAGAATAATAATCTGCAGACAAGTTAACGAAATAAATAATATGTTGTCCAATTAATTGATAAAAATGATATGAATGATAGTGCTAATTATATCATATAAAGTGAGATTGTTCGGATAATAAAATCACCAGCACACGAGTCTAAATAAATTAAAAGCTTTTGCCTTTTGTTAATGTATATTATACGTATTTATACTTATATACGTTACCTTGAATAGTTATTACATTTATTTACTTGTAGTCTTGCTTGTCTACTTATAATTCCAAATATGACTACTTGGATTTATAAGTACTTTCTCAAGCAAAGCAAATTAATAAATGTTATTTAATTATCTACGTAGAAAAAAAAAAAAAAACAGAAATGCAACTTTAATCATAGGTTTAATTCTTTAACAAATTAATTCTAATTGTTTTGTTAAATTAATGCCAAACTGTGAGAAGCAATTACTAAATTACTATCACACAAGAAGAATTGTATTCAAATATACATTATAATATTAGTATATATAAAAAAAAAAAAAAAAAAAAGCAAACGTGCATAATTTACTTTAAAAGCGTACTTTACAATATTAGCATCAGATAGTTGACTTTTTTTCTTAACTTGCCTGATTGTAGCACCTGCAATAATCCCTACAACAGAAAAATTCCAAAAAGAGAAAAAAAAAACCCACATAATCGACGCGACAATGAATAAATAAAATTAAGTAAAACCATACACCACTTAAATCATTCATTAAATCAAAAGTAACAAAATTCTATAAGCTATACACTTTTAAGCATCCGCCAGTTAAATAAAATGCAAATAAGAACATATAATCGACTAACGATACGAGTTCCTACAAGAGAGTTATATTGAACTAGAAATTACACAAGCTTATTAAATCCATTCGCTTCAAAATATATATATTAAATAAAAAAGTATATCGTAAGCTCGTGTCTATCGTTAACTTGTTTTTTTTTTTTTTTTAACTAATTTTAAAGAAAGATACTTACTGCGAAAAGTATCTTGGCTAACCGCAGCTTCTTGTGACGTTAAATATTGTCTAGCTTTTTTGCCACTGTGATCACGAATCTCTTGATTTGCACCTATGCAAAGTAAAAATTGAAATATTGTTAAACTGATAAATATAAATAATGGTTGTCGTTTGCACAATCGATGACAAAATGTTTGTTTGTCGGCGAATGCTTTTGAATTAATACAAGGCAACATATTCCGTTTGTTTATAATATTGGATTCACCGCGCCCAGCAAGTTTTCTTTGAATTGCATGATACTTTCATAATAAACTAAGGTGGAATAAGAAATGAGGCATAAAATCTTTAGGCGAAAGTAAAAAACGAGGGAATCTTACCGTAAACCTGGACAAGGAGATTGAAGATGTTCTCGTGATCAAACTGCATTGCGATATGTAACGCGGTATATCCCTAGAAAAAAAATAATTACTTTATATAATTATTAGTACTTTTATTATTTAAATAAAAGAAAAGTATAAAATAAGAATGTATACAGAGCTATAAGATTTATTTCACTCTGTATTATAGGTATATAGTCTGCTTTATATTTAATGTAGTGTTATATATTGTATGAGATTTTACAGTCCTTGCGTGCCTAAAGGTGATACATAAGGACGTAAAAACAAAGAAAGAAAATAAAACAAAATAATAAATTTATTGGATGATGAGATGATGAGATGATGATGCTTATTGCCAGAAAAACAATAACAAGTTAATGCTGTTATTTTATTATTGTTGATCTTAAGGCCGTGTGAATTTTTATTTTATATACTGTAATAAGACTACTTCTGTATTGTACAATTTCGATTTTTTTCATTCATTACTGATTCAAGCAGTCCATTATTTATAAGCCTTATTTATCTATTTAATATTTATATTAACAATAGCTAAATTTTTAAATTTGATGAGACACAAAAAAAAAATACAAGGGGAGAGATGTAACTCTCAGACACCCTTTTGATATTCAACAGACACTTTTATTTTGTCAATTGGCAATAGTAATGTATAATGTGAGCGACACTTGTGTGAGCCGAGGCAAGTGGTACAACATATTATCCATTTTACTAAATTTATTTACTATATATTCTCTACTTTTGGTATATGGTTATATAAAAGTCTGTCCCCAAATATATATACAACACATCAGTAACTTTTTGTACTTTAGACAATATACAATATTTTAAAGTAGCATTGCCCTGAAACGTGTGCACCCGAGATTCGAAACAATATCGCGAGTTTCTTTTACTTGTTATTTTTTTACAACCCTTAAAAGTTTCCTCTCGTCTGTGACGTTACGCTCATTCGTCACATGCCCCTATTCGGCTGTTGGCGTACCTCCACCCACTTAAAAAAATATATAAAAGTATCTTATTCTTGAATTTATTTATTTTTTTTTTTTTTTTTTTTTTTTTCCCCAACGAGTAGTACTCGCTTACTCGTGCTAGGGAATAGGACAGCTGGCCACCAATATCCACTTACGTATATCACAGTCCTTCAATATTAATATTTTACACTTTTATACCCTTACATGTAAGTAGTTGAATTTAATATAGCCCTTTTTTTACGACATATTGAATTTATTTTTTTGTTAAATCATTTAAATTTATATTTAGATAAAAATTTTATAAAATCAATGATTTTTTACCTTAAACTGTGATAGTAAATAATAATATCAACTCAATAGATTTATTAATAATCATATTATTATTATTTATTATTTATTATTGGGAAGATGGGGCGGCATTATTAAGAAATAAAAAAATTAAAGCAAAGTATGTGCGGGCTCGTGTATTAAAGTCGAGAGATTGCATTGTCGTGGCTGTCGCACGCTTCTATGGAGCACAGGCGCCACCCCGGCGCGGTACATGGTTTATATATACTTCTTATACTCTTTCGCGGTGCTCTTATATTATTCTCGACTATATAATACTTGTATAGAAAGACTGTTTAAAGCTGTGTTGGTCTCTGGCTAATTTTTTTTTAAACCACCGATTAAATCCAAGCCGATCTGACTGACGATAAGCTGACTAAAGAGAAAAGGTCTTTGGTTATATTGGGTATATACTGCTGATGACAGATTTAATTTTATAAATAATTAATTTATACGTTGTTATCAAAATATAAATTATTATGAAAAGCTTAAAAAAAATATTTAGTAAGCTATTGAGATTAACTACTCATCTTTACTGTATACATTACATATAAAAGTAATATCAAGTAAGTAATTATTTCGATATATTTAACAAGTCTTAATTATTAATAATAATAATAGCAAAGCCCAATAAAGTCCAGGTTCATTTCCCTACCAATAAATCATTCTTAAGTATCAGTTGTTCAATAATCAACTTACCGATCGACCTATATCACCTACATCATGATTGTATATATTGTATATATACATATAATATAAAAGCACAACGATTACCGGTACGGTGTTTGTCGCGAGCCGCTAACGAGCAGCAATCTCTTTTTCTTTATTTTTCTCTCTCTCTTTGTCTTATACTTTGCTGAGTTTACTTATATAAGTCTTACCCAGCAAACCAGGGACCACACGCATCTGATCCTATCTGCTGTCTCCTCAACCTGGTATAAAGCCCACCCTCCTCCCATTCTACCCATTCTACTCGTCGTTTTACCCGTCTTACCCGTCTTACCTTTATTTAAGCTTTCATATATACTATATATACGACATTAGCCTTTACTACTCCAATAGAACTTACCCCATTCTGCAATTAAAAAAAAAAAAATATATATATATATATATATATATACATATAAACTATAAAAATATATTTTAACGTGCATTAATTAGTATTAATTATATGAATTTATTAAATAAGTAGATTTACCGTTGTCTCATTAACACTTTTGATGGAGTCTTTGTAAGTTCCTGCAATTAACTTGACAATGTTTTCATCCCCGTGTTTAGCTGCCCAGTGCAGTGCGGTCTATAAATGAAAAAAAAAAAAAAATAAATAAAAAAAAAATAAAGAAATAAATAAATTCACAATATAACATTTTATAATTATTAAATAATTAGAGAAATAAATGTCTGCTGTCTCACTCTAAATAAGTTAATGATTAAAGGGTTAATATATCTTTCCTTACAAATATATATATATTTATCACGAACAAGAGTGTGAGAATTGGTGACGAGACACCAACAGCTGTAACAAACTTTTGAGCAATGTATTTTGAGAATAAATCTCAACAGAACCAAGCTCTGGTTACTGATTACTGTTTAACACTACTATACACACCATCATCGTAATGGAGTTTAAGTTAATAAAATTCAAGTAGTTGCATGTTAATTATTGGACAAATGAATGAATAATTTTTTTCTTACTTTATTCTGTTATTTTAGTTTTTAAAAATAAAAAAATAGGTAAAGGATAAAGAAAAATATATAGATGTTGCATCTATTTTATAATTTTGTGTGGATTCTATGGATGTTATATAAGATAGCATGTTAAATTTACTATTTATATATAAATCACATCGTAATCGTGAACTAGACTTAATATGTTTATAAAAATTTATAAAAATGCTTATAAAAGTAATTAATATTAGAATTTTTACAATATAATATCGTAAATTTAAAAATTTTTTTCCCATTTATGTGTTATAAATAAGTGCAACACTGTTAAGTGGCTCTTACTCGATCAGCGTTGGATATTTTTATTTAAATATTCCTATACTGAATGCCAATTAAAGTGCAGAGACTCATTAGCAGTGGAAAAACTCATCTGAAGTTACGCGGCTAATGACGGCGTGTTATATAATAACCCTTACTCTCTTTGTGTTTGTATTGTACAATACAAAATCAACACAACAGTAGTAGTAGTAGTAGTAGTAGTAGTAGTAGTAGTAGTAGTAGTAGTAGTAGTAGTAGTAGTAAGAATAAAAATTTTGAATCATGTTTTTCTTTAATCTTTATTATTTTTAAATAAAATAAACAAATATATCGTAAGTAACTTTAAAGATTGGGAATGGTGTGATTGTGTAAAAAAATATTTATAAAGAAAAGTAGTTTATGATTAACCTATTCATATATATGCAGAAAGTTTATAACGACTATTTGCTACCGGCGGTACGCGGTACGCGGTACGTATATTAAATGGTACTTTTTCTCGTTATTATTTTTCTTGAGGAGCTCTTTTAATCCAGAAGCTTACTTTATATTTACATACATGCATACATATTTATCCACTGTTCATAGTTATTGTGTTGTTTCAACAGTGTCTCTACTCTTTTCGCTGATATATGAAAGCGATACAGATATCTCCGCGAAGGAATTTGCGTTGAATTAGCGTATAATCGTTGAGCCCGATCTACTTCATACGGAATCCCGCGGGCCGTTTACACGTGTCCACGGTCTGTATTCACTGTGCGAACACAATATTTAGTGGCGGTCTCACCGTTGCCGCCACAGAGAGTTCTTCCAGATACCAGATCCCAGATCCCAGATTCCGAATCCCAGATCACAGATCACAGAATCCAGAATCCAGAATTCAAGATTCAGAACCGAGAACCCTCTGTACTAATATGCATATATATACTCTTCATGAGCAGGGATATATGTATATTTTTGTTCTCAGTATTTTGTTTTACTTTTATTATTCTTATCATTATTATTATTATTATTATTATTATTATTATTATTATTATTATTATTATTATTATTATTATTATTATTATTATTATTATTATTATTATTATTATTATTATTATTATTATTATTATTATTATTATTATTATTATTATTATTATTATTATTATTATTATTATTATTCTTATCATTATTATTATTATTATTATTATTATTATTATTATTATTATTATTATTATTATTATTATTATTATTATTATTATTATTATTATTATTATTATTATTATTATTATTATTATTATTATTATTATTATTATTATTATTATTATTATTATTATTATTATTATTATTATTATTATTATTATTATTATTATTATTATTATTATTATTATTATTATTATTATTATTATTATTATTATTATTATTATTATTATTATTATTATTATTATTATTATTATTATTATTATTATTATTATTATTATTATTATTATTATTATTATTATTATTTATCACAGTCTCAGCTTTTGTGGCTATTATTCAAGAGCTTTATTTATATTTCTAAATGTTTTAAGACAGGACTAGTAGGGTGGTCACTCTGAAATAGACGCTTTGTTGCTCCTGGGTACATCTAATTTACGACTATTTTTATTCGATTTGATTTTTTACGTCGATAAGAGATAAAACATTCTATACTAATACATCATGAAAAATAAAAACATGAGAAATATTTTTTTAAACTATTATTATTATCATATTTATTGTGAAAAGTTATTTCAATTGCCGGAAGACAATTGTGGGGAAGGTGTCATTATTTGAGATTACTCTTTACTAAAAAAACAATAACAACAAAACACGCAGGTTCTGTTTCGAGATATTCAATTGCTAGTTACGCCCACCGATCAACGTCACTCACACCGCTACAATGTTATCCGCGAGATCTTAGAGAGGGTTATCATTATCACTTTTTAATGTTTTAATGCTGGGAGGGTGAAAACGCTCAAATAATATTCAAGTCTCGGTGCTTGATTCCATCAATCAATTTAATAATCCACAATTAATAGCATTGCTGTAGTTGATTTTTTTTCATTATATACATATATTTAATATAATTTTATTTTTATTTTGTTAGAGGATGTAATTGAGCAATATATCGTATGAATAATTATCAAAAAATGATCATGTAAATTTATTAAGTCAAAATTATATAATAAATTAAATAAATAATGTAGAATAGCAAAAATATATGTATGTATATATATATATATATATATATATATATATATATATATATATATATATATAGATACAAAATAATAATACCCCGTTGCAACAGGTAAAAATGTTGAGCGCGATTTATCTTTGGGTAGTGGCACACAAGGCGTAGAACGGGTGTTTTGCGGCTCGTTTTCGGCAACCGATTGCCTTTTATCACGGGTACATATGTACTACGGAAATATAATAGCTAGTGCTGATAACTTTCCCGGTGTTGGTATCGAGTCGCGAAAGAAGGGTAAGCGCCACATACTAATACCAATTTGCGTATGTACATAGGTGTATGCATCAGTATATGTTTAAAAAGAAAAAAAAAAAAAAAAAAAACTTGAATTTCCATTAACTGCATATATGCTCTCACACACAAATGGTGAATTGACTCTCATCTCATCGTTTTATGTATATATATATATCTGTGTGCTCTTTGCTCCATAGAGTTATACCCATTCTACCCAGTTAATTTGCTGGTGATATATTTGTATATATATATATATATATATATATATATATATATATATATATATATATATATATATATATATATATATATATATATATATATATATATATATATATATATATATATATATATATATACATATATATACACTGCAAACTGAGAGTATTCTGGTATCGGAACGAAAAGCTTATAAGCCGAGTAATCCTCGGTGAAATACCGCTCACATCGAAATCGTCGTAGAAGTTTGTCGTATCGAGTCAGCTTGTCTATTATTCGTGACTAACAATCTGGAATTGAGACCGTATAATTTCCAATTGAGTCAATACACTCATTTTTCTCTATCATCTCTTGCATCTCTTTGTTTGTTTTTTTTTTTTTTTTTAAATGTAAAAGTAAAAATAAATGGAAATTACCGCATATTTTATTCAATTTAATTGTTATAATTACCAAATGAAAACTTTAAATTCGTGGATGATTGTATGAATTTCTGGTAGTAATATTGATTATGATTATAATAATCCATTAGTTCAGAACGTGTTTCCTTTCTGACTAACACGTAGATTAAAACTGTTAATATTGAGGAAGAGCTGTTACGAGGAAAACTTGTTGAATAATGTTTAATGCGTTGAATGTCCTCGCTCAAGTGAATCAAACTGACAAGCTAATGGTCCGCTGATGCAAATGTCTTGTCACGTCGCGGTTCGACGAATGTCTACACCTGCCGGCAATGAGTATCCGTCTTAGATCTTTATAGAGTTTACTACCAACTTGTCATTGTTTCAATTGATACACCACTTACCACTTGTGTTACAAAAATATTTTACACGTTTTAGTACATTTGCATTATTTTTTTATCTTTGTTTTTTTATTTAATATTTCCATATATTTGAAAATAAACTTTCTAAATTATATTAAATGTATAACTCAGATTTTTTACTTTAAATAAAAAATGTAATTTCTTTTATAATCAATAAATATTAGGTTTTAACAAACTGAATTTTTAAACTCAGTATATAATTATACCGGAATTGAATGTTAGCAATAATAATACCGTAGTATCGATCAGAACAAAACCATCTAATAGTAACTGGTGGAGAGGCTGATGAGGTAGATTCAAGCTCTCTCGCCAGCAGCCTCTAAGGGGTGAAATTGTAAGCTGCTTTAGAAGCGATTGAACCAGAGAGAGAGAGAGAGAGAGAGAGAGAGAGAGAGAGAGAGAGAGAGAGAGAGAGAGAGAGAGAGAGAGAGAGAGAGAGAGAGAGAGAGAGAGAGAGAGCCAACAGTAAAAGCATTGAGCAGCGGTTTAGGTGATTAGGTAAACCGGAGATTAGTCGCGGGCATCGCTCGATACCTCAAACCAGCTCCAGCAACGAGCTCGCCACCCACAACTCTGCACACACAAACTATAAACCAATCCCCTTAGCACGCCACCCTTTGACCTATGATTTACCACCCACCCTGCGATCCTGCTCAGCCTCAGCCTCAGCTAGTTTCACAGTGTCTATATACCGCAACACCAATTGAATTGTCTCTACACCCAACATTATTAATGTTTGCTCTCCTCTCTTCCTGCATTCTGCATTCTCTATTCTCTATCCTCTATCCTCTATCCTCAATTCTCGATCCTGCATCAATTAATGCATCCTCTGCTTGGCCGAGGACATTTAATTATATACAGCATCATCACTAGTGTATCGTCATACTTGTCTTTAACTAATCCATTAAATTACTATGAGAGTGAACAAAAATAAATTTTTAATGCTTTTTTCATTTTTGTTATCAACAAACTAATGGTTATTAAAGCATCAACCTTTTTTTTTTTTTTTTTTTTTTTTTTTTCCCCAATAAAAGACATGTTATATTTATAAATTTATAGAAACCTACATCCGCATACCATAAAATTATATCTGTTGCACGAGAGAGCATTTTGGTAGTAAGTTTTTGTGCAAATTGTATATATAGGTATTTATGCATACGCTCCCATCAGCACCATCACTACATATTATTTATAATTTAAAGTTTCAATGGAATCAAACTTGTTGTTGTTGCTGCTATTGTTGTTGTTGTTGTTGTTGTTGTTGTTGTTGTTGTTGTTGTTGTTGTTGTTGTTGTTGTTGTTGTTGTTGTTGTTGATGACGGTGACGGTAAGTTCTGAGAGCTGTCTAATCTGAACGTGTACCAATTAATACCGTACTAGGTTAGATGCTATGCTAATTTCAGTTTGGTCATGGAAACTGTATTAACGCTAGTAGTTTCTCTGTGATCTCATTGTGTACATTGTCTACATATGTAAATAGATATTTGTTTATATTGACAAACAAAAGGTTTATACTATTAATTATAAAATGATAATTTTTTCAATTTAAATTATAAACGGCTAAAGATTATATATGATCAAATTCAGAAAAATGTAAATATTTCATAAAGATAAAATTTTTCAAAGTTATTGGATATACATCAATCTTTTTATTTTCATTAATAAAAAAATTTAGTTTTAATATTTTAATTAAGTAATAAATGTAAAAAAAAAAAATTAGTTTATTCCGAATTTTAATCTGGATGAATTCAAAGAGGTCATGGGTCTCTTGTAAGTCCTCGATGAATGCAGGTAATTGAGTAACATCAAACGGAACGCCAGGAAAAGAACCATTACGTGTGTTAAGATGAGCCTTTTGGCCTTTTGGCCTTTTTGCCTTTTTATCTTTATACTGTTCTCATTGTTTTAAGTTGTAGCAGATTAAATCGTTTCCTCTGGCTAATGATTAATCTGATGAGCAAGCTCATTCACGATTGAATATTTTCTTTTCCTAATAAAAATTAATTCCATTATTATATTCCAAACTCAATCGAAAATCAATAATCGATTAGATAATCTTTTCCTAAAAATTTATAACTAGATTTTCCATCACTGTTAAATGTAAAAAAATTTTTCATTATCGTACTCGAAAAAAAAAAAAATCCCGGTACTACGCAAGGCTAGCTCGATGATGAAAAAAATAAAAAATAAAGAATAAAAAGAAAAAAAATTAAGAGGAAGTCTATTTAGTAAAGTCTGAGGCGTCTTTTATTTAGAAACATGTCGATGAATATTTATACCCTTAGAATCATAAACAGCCATCTTAGGTTTTATTCTTAAGTTAGTTTATGTAGATGGATCTTAGTCAAGTCGTACAAGAAAATTTACGATTTCTCAATAGCGATAACAATAAACTGTATTGACATTGAATAGCAAAAAAATTGGTAACAATGAAACTGATGAAAAATAATAATAATAATAATAATAGAAATAAACTCGTTAAATCAGATTTAAAATATAAAAACCACGTGAGAACGGATATGCATTTAAATATATCTCTTTTATTATTCAACTCTTCTGTAAATAAGTTGCTTTACTAATTGTTATCAAATCGTATATATACGATGTATATAAATTTTTTTTTTCCAATTAAACTCTTGTGTACATATATATATATATATATATATATATATATATATATATATATATATATATATATATATATATATATATATATATATATATATATATATATATTTATTTATTTATTTATTTATCTTATTATGGATATATTGTTATTGATAAAACGATTTAATGGGTAAAATATATGCAAGTGCATGTGTAAATGTATATATGAGATGTAGATGTAAAATAAGGGCGCAGGATACAGATTTTTGCGGATAACAGGCAGCTGGCGTGTGGTAAGCCGCATTCTGGCCGCAGCGTCGCATCGCTCGTGCATCACCGGGCACTCTATTAACCCCAAACTACTGTCTACAGTTTAGGGCCTTCATATAATCTACTATAGTATAGTAATATATATGTAACCTCAGATTAGAAAAATATCAATACCAATACCGTGATAAACTGTTGGTGTATCAGCGATTTCGTATAGCCCATGGTGGTGAACCTTATAAAATTATAAAGGGTTAAGAGAGTAGTTATCGCTTTTAACATAGCTCCCTTGTCAAAGCATATCGCAAATAGACGTTAGATTTCAGAATAAAGATTAATAACTAATTTTATATTGATTTAAAAACAATTACTTACATACTGGATTGATTTGTTCAAATAATTTTTTGTAATCCATTGCAGAACATGAAAAAGAAAAAAACATATATAAATATATATTTATATTTAATTCGTTAATTTCATTGTCGTATTTTAGCTGAAATTAAGGAAAAAAAAAAAAAAAACAAGTTGTCACTTTAATAGTGACACGAAAAAATTTTTGTCAACATTTATGACATTAAATTCGTTGATAGAACATGCAACGTAACATATATATGAATAAATATATTATAAAACGTATATGTGAGGGTTTAAAAAAAAAAGAAAAAAAAAAGACGAAAAGAAAATTCAGTAAAAAAAAGATCGCGTATTAAAAACGTGGAGGGAGGAAAGCAAGCTCATGAGGGCACGAAAGAGGGGAACAGCACTCAACTGCCGGACTGACCACGTATCTCGAGATCTATCTGAATAATAACGTGTAGGACAACATGTCAAATTATACAGAGCCACGAGACACTCGTCGGTATACATACACGCACTTAAACAACTCATAATTGCAAGTGCACGCACACCTGACATACAAAAATACACCTAAACATCATCACAACTACTTGGTTACCCATTCCTAAATTCCTAAATTCCTATTACCTTATTACCTTTATACTCTTTTGTGATTATTATTTATTCATTTCACTACAAGTATTATTACTACGAAGACATAAAATCATCAAATTTAATTATTATCGCGTAAACACCACTAATTACTTGCTTGTTTATCTTTCATCGTAATCTTTTTTATTTAATTCTTACAATATCAAACTTATTAAAATGAAAATATAAATACTCATTATAAATTAAATAAAATCTTTCAGGCATCTATACAATAAGGATTCAAGATAAATAACCTTATAAAAGTATTACAAAATTGTTGACAAATTACGCGAAAAAAATGATAAAATAAATAGTTACACAAAAAATAATGAGTTAAAAAAAAATAACAATATCGATGGAGCGATTTTAGCAGATAAGAAACGGGTTTAAGCATCATCATCCATATTATATATTAAATTGTGTATATTTCTTGCAATAATTACTTGAATTATACGCATTATGTAAATCGATATGTTAATACCAAGACTCTCTTTCTACTCAGGTATAGCATTTTGTATAGTCAGATAATATGTATAAAAAAAGCTTCTATTCTCGCAATTTAAAATTTAATTTCAAGTTAGACTATTATCCACTCTTTATTTATCGACAGCCTGTGGCAAAGATATCACTATTCTAACTACCCTTTAGCTACAAAATATCTAATAATAATAATAATAATAATAATAATAATAATAATAATAATAATGTGATGATGTCGAATTAGTGGATGGGAGCGTCTTAAGCCAATTAGACACCGGGGAGTTGTATAGATATCTAGGAATGGAAGAGCACCGCATGCATGCGGTCTCTGAAGTCCGAACAACTCTCCAGAGCGAGTATGTTAGGAGACTCCGGAAAATTTGGTCCTCCGAACTTTCCGGCAAAAACAAAGTCTCAGCTACTAACATGCTCGCTGTCCCAGTCTTACTATACTCTTTCGGTGTCCTGAAATGGACCCGAAAGGATTTACGAGATCTCGACATCAAAACCCGTAAGATCATTAATATGAATCGGAGCATGCACCCCAATTCATCAGTCGCCAGATTATACCTCTCCCGGTCCATCAGTGGGAGAGGTTTGCAGAGTTTGGAGCGGCTTCACGACCGTTTGGTCCTGGGTTTAACTCACGAAGTTGTCAATTTCACTGCAGACGAGGATGACTTTCTTATGCAAATTGTACATAAACATGAAAATGCGCATAAGGGGTCATTCTTGTATAAGGCAGCAATATATGCGGCAAGAACCCTTGGTCTTGGAGAAATAAACGCTCTTATGGAACTCCGAAAGGAGGAATTTAAGAGCGTCATCAGGAACGCCGAGGAAAAACTACTCCTTGGCGAACTGATGGACAAGTCCATGCACAGCGTGTTCTTTAAACACGTGCGTGATCATGGCTTGTCCATCCAGCTGACGTTTTCCTTCTTAAAGTCAGCGGGCCTGATGTCCGAGACTGAAGGGTTCATATTTGCCTGCCAAGATGGTGTCATTAACACTCTTGAGTACCGTAGCAAGGTGCTCCAGGTGCAGCTTCCGGACACGTCCTGTAGGAGGTGTAGACAACATCCGGAGACGCTTATGCACCTTTTGTCGGCATGTCCAGTGCTGGCGAGAGGTGCATATATCCAGCGTCACAATGCTGCCCTGAGAGTACTGTACTACTATCTTCGTCATTGCTACGGTATTGACGTGACACCAGTGCTGCCTTATTTGCCAGGAGATATTCCCCAGGTTGTTGAGAATGACAGTTGCAAAATTTATTGGAACATGCCATTTGCAACAACCCGGCGGATAGATCACAACAAACCTGATATTGTGCTCTTCGACAAGGCCACTCATGACATTTATGTCATTGAGTTCTCGGCCCCGGCTGAATACAACATCTCAGCCAAAGAAGAGCACAAAAGACAAATATATCAGGATCTCCTGTTTGAAATTGGTAAACTTTACCCAGGTTACCGTGTCAAGCTTGTCGTCCTGATTGTTGGCGTCCTAGGAGGGATGAAGCAGTCTTTTGTATCCTCACTTGCCAAAGTTCCAGCTTGCTCATCAAAAGCTGAGTTCTTGGCAGTTAGGATGCAGAAGGCTGTTTTACTTGGTTCTCTCCGTCTCTTAAGGGAAATGACTTTGGCCTGCTGTGATCACTAACCGCCTTGTTGTGCGGAGTGGTCCAGCAGTAACGGATGGAGCTCAGGCTGGGCCCTCGGAGAATCGGACTCCGGGGATAACCCCCCTGAGCATTTAATAACAAAATAATAATAACAAAAGATTGATAAATAATAGAATTATAGAATAAAAATTATTTGATAATTTTGTTCAAGGCTTTATCATAAAAAATATGGACAATGACTTTAATTTGATAGGTTTTAGTAATTTTATTTATCTATTATAATTGCACAAAATAATTTTTTTTTTTTTTTTTTTTTTTTTAAATAATATAAAACATTATTATTATAAAATATTTTATATTTTATGCAGTTTAAATTTATTCAACGGATATCAGTTCATGGATATATATATATGTATATTAGATAAAAACGATCGTGTGATTTTCCATGCAAATTGAGTTGTCCGACTGTCATTATGTTAATAAAAATAATGACAAGAATCAGCTGCTGTAATAGCTGTCGCAAAAGAGGATTTTTAATACTCGAGAATAATTTCATCTGATGGCGTCTTCATGAGACAAAATATTTATATAAATATACATATAAAGGACTATAGGAACCGGATAACCAGAACGGGGACATTAACAAAATAATAATAAATTATTATAAAGAAATAATAGCGAACAAGGAAAATTAAGTGAAAGAATGCCTGAAAAATTAATAATAAGAATATAACTATTAAGTCTATTTTAAAATAAATTCTTTCACTCACAAAGCTCTATACAATACTAATATATATATATATATTATATTTCAAATAGTAACATGATGGTAATTCGGCTTACTGTCTATGGTATATTGTATACTGTATATTGTATATGGTATATTTTCTATATGGTATATACTATATAGAAAATATAACATATATAAAATAGTTTGGGTCCAGAGCTCTATACCTCAATCTACTAGGACTTGAGACAATGGCCGCCCGCAGCGCTGATGTCTCCAACGACGTCTGGGACCCCCGCTGAGACGCGGGCGCCGTTTACCTTCTACTTATAGAGACGTCACTTATCGGTCCCATCGTTTTCGATTCTCTACTCTTTACCCTCATTCTTATCCTCCTATTTCTTCCTAAACTCTTACTTTTGTTTTTACGATACACAAATTGTTGTATTTATCGGATTTTTATTCGATATAAAATATTTAAGTACTTTAAAGAGGAAGGTGGGAAAAAGAACCACGAGTTACCGTTGTGATAATTAGATAAATTGATAATATATGATGCTAAAAATTTTTCTACTTTTTAATACTCGTTAAATGACTAATAATTTTACTAAATTTAATACATTTAAATAATGATATAATTAAAATACTTACACCCTGAAGACGTTGATAAGTATGTAGTCCATTGGCAGATGAATCAGATGAAAATTAATAACACAAATGATTAGCCACCATCAGGTATTTGATATTAAATATGATCTAACAACAATCATTAATACTTACAGATGATGGATCCTGAAACATAATAATCGAAATAATTTAAATGATATGTCAATTTAATCTTTACTGGTTAGAAATATATAAAATAAAAACAAGGATATTATATAACTGTAAATAGTATAGTTTCTGGTTTCTGAGGCATGTTCAGTAGATTTAATAAAAAATTTTAATTGATAATGAATCGCGCGTTTTCTCTCTTGATAATTTAGCGGTCAAGCGGTTCTTGTGTTGCGGTTTTACGTAAATCTCAAATCCACAGTTTCTTCAGTCTTTCTCTCTCGTCCCTGGAATTTATTACTATTATTGTTGTTGTTATTCAGGATCTACCGACACGCAATATCATAACAGAACGTGGTTCTCCCTCGCTTTGTTATTAAAAGTTTATCCAGGTTTTCAGAAGACGTGAGTGATAAACAAGGGAAAAAGCTCCAGACGATTCTGCGGTTAAGTATTTTACCTCTTCACGAATCTCAAGGAAGTTTCTGCGGTTTATAAAATGCGGTACATGCTTTTCATACTCATAATCTTGATTTTTTTTTTTTTTTTTTTTTCCAAATTCTTGCGAATATAATAAATTAATCCATGCGAACCATATGAACCATTAAATATATGATAAAAGTATCAATAGTATAGACATAGTATCATTTTAGAAGCGAAAAGGCACACGGTATACATATTGCGTGCATACTTTGTAGATCGCACTCGCTTGCTTTTTTGCTAGCTTGCTTAATATAAAAAAAATAAAAAATAAAAAAAAAAAAATCTATCGTTGATGTAAAAACACCGAGGGTTTAAACTTTTTAGTTTTATTATAATAATATTAAATGCTAAGCAAATCAGAGATGGCTCAAGCATCAGCCGATCATCGGTTGAACATCTATATTTATGTAGTCGATAAAATAACCCATGCCAATACTAATACAAAATGAAAACAGAGGAATGATGAAATGGAGGACAAAGAAGAGGAATAAAACGCGGTTAAATTGAACGCAATTTTAAGTCTCAGAGTATGCATAACAAATTATTTATCGAAAAAAGGAACGTCTTCATACTTGAACATTTTAGTTGGTAACTATATATATATATATATATATATATATATATATATATATATATATATATATATATATAATAAAACTCTTGTCGTATGATCTTATACGTATAGGTTATAAACTTATAAAGTCTCTGTCCCTATTTCTGTTAACGTTATCCTAAGGTATTGGTATTATTAAGTAGTCTCAAGGTATAAATATGTTATGTATAGGGGAAGGACAAGAAATATTTAAGTGGGGTATGGGAGAAATGAGACAGTGAACGGGTGTTTCGTTGCAGGTACGCGTCACCGGTTTACATTCCAATTATTTTGCCCGCATAATTCGCGGGCATCTGGAATTATCATCCGCCTGTTATGTTGTATGTTATAAATCCTTAAACATGACATTTAGATCCGTCATTTGGATGTCTTTAATACTAAATCTATTGAGAAAGGATAGACTAAGGGTTTTTTGAATGACTTTTGCAGTAAATTTGTCATTAGAGGATCATTGTTTTTTAGATAAAACTATAGACTCTGACTATATATTATAAGTGATTTTAAATATGTATATGTATAAATGTGTTGAATTTGTTTTTTTTTAATGTGAGTTTTTTGACGTACACGAGTTAATCATAAATGGACTACTAGCTGTCTCCAATGAATCGTTGAGGGTATGTTGAGTTGAGACAAAAATTACTTTATCCAGTGGAAAATAAAATAAATAAATTGGGTTGATTGGTAGATATAGATAGTTAGAAAAAACAAGTGGAAACGAGAGACAGTCTGTGAAAGCGTTACGTTGGGAATTTAGTTTTCCATTTAATCATGCGTCGGGTCCTGGACAGCTTTTTGCGGGGGTGTCGGGGTGTAGGGCTGAATAGACGACAAAGGGGCTGCGAGGAGAACGGGTTACTACCCAGAAACAGTTAACGGCATAGTACACACATATAGAGTATAGAGCATGCCCGGATACAGGGGGCCGACGGTAGAGAGCCACTCGAGCCGTCATTTGTCAGGAGCTGTCGCGCCACGAGCGTGTTTCTGTTCCAGCGGTGCAGATAGCGGCCCGTCCATAGGCCGTTCATCTTTATTCCTTTCTATGTATGTATATATGTAATATATATACCAGATAGAGCAACACACATTGAAGTGTATCCCTACCCTAATTTAAAAGCATTGCAGTACCTGGTTGTGTTCCCCCCAGCATTTCCGCGGCTGGCACCTCACCCGTCGCTTAAACGTCCCCACGTTTCCACCTAACACGACTCCCTCGAACTCATTTAATTACAACAAACAATTTATTAGGTCCATCCAGGATCCGCCCACGGGCATAAAATGGCGCGTCTGGCACGCTCAGAACCCAACAGAAAATACCTAACTCACCAGTAATACCAATTAATATATATATATATATATATATATATATATATATATATATATATATATATATATATATATATATATATATATATATATATATATAATGAGAATCGAGAATAAGGATGAGCCAAACGATTTCGAATAAGCAAGCAACTGTTTACTGAAATTGCCTAGACACTTGTCTCCCTTTCAAAATTTAACCCCTAAAATTTCTCTATTCTATTCTATTCTATTCTATTCTATTCTATTCTATCATATTATATATATATATATATATATATATATACGTGTGTGTATATGTTTACAAGTCCCAGTCAACGCAATTATATTAAAGGGATAAGAAGGTTAATTCACACCCATAACAAAACCAAAGTGGGGTGCATAATTATCAAAACAGCTTTCTCAAATTGATTTAACAATTATGATCGACTCAATCGATTGATTTTTATAGTTTAACATATATAGCTTGTATATGTTGTAAAAATGACTTTTTCTGATATGATATCTATAAATATGAGATATGATTTAAATTAGTAAAAATAAAAAATTACAAACAACTTGTGTTGTTATTATTATGTATACTAAAATATAATAAACAATTCTTCTCCATTTGCCTTGTTGGTATATATACATTTATTATTTAATATAATAAATAAAATAAAAATTTAAAAAAAAAAATAAAGATTAACCACAGAGAAAAAGAGTTAAAATACCGTACGAGGGAATAAGATGCTGGACGGCCATACGGGTAGGCACATCTTTTATTCATCCGACAGAGTGGAGCCACAATTTGAATTGAATAGCTTTTATAAATTATTTGAAATTATTGCCCGGATAAGAGGGACTGACAAACTCACAATGTTCACCGGTTATTGCCGGTATATTTCCAAATACTTCCGGAATAAATACACTCAAAAGCTTTTCCGCGGTTAAAATTAACCTTTCGTTTTTTTTTTTCATAATATAATGAATTAAAGTAACTTTTAGAAATAATCCTATTTAATAATAAAATTATTTTTTAACCACAATATTATAGTATTTAAATAAATAATTTAATAATAATAAAACAAGTCAACGAGAGGAAGATATGAGGAACGAGCGACGGACAGATAGTTAGTATCGAGTAGGCTATAGTATAGAGGCTCGAGGGTACAACCAGGATACGAGGGTCTCTCATATTTACAGTATTTATAGTATATTATAGTATATTATAATATATATACAGTCTAAAAGTAAAGGTAGCTGCTGGCAAGGCATGCCACCTATATGTACCCGTCGTAAATATGATAATCCCGAGGTATCAGAGCTACCCGGTGGCTCGAGGTGATAACGACTATTATATGCGAATGCGCGACGAAAAGGGAATTAGGTAAATCGTTTGTTAGTTGAGTAGTCCGTCGTCGCACACGAGAGATGATGATACCATGTTCCACTTAACCTCTTTTATCCTGTACACTTGTAATCTTTTATTATGTTATATATAATACATTATACAAGTTAAAATTAGATTTTATCAATTATTAAACTAAATCTTTTATATTTAAAGCCCAGTTAATTATTGTCAAAAGTCTATACAATCTAAATATCATTATTTATTATATTTTTTTAACAGTGCCCATTTTATTTATTAAACCGATTAAATAGAAGGTTTTACTGACAAACATTTCTTTTTAATCGTATTTGTTTGCCAATCCAATCACAGTCTCAAACATAATTATGCTCATAATCATGACCTTTAAGAGCCAAGCAGCCAAAAAAAATCTAATTATAATTATTAAAAAAAATAAAAATTATCAGTAGAATCTTCTTTACATGTTTCGCAAAACTGCAAATGGGTTAGAAACAAGTACGTATAATGCAAATTGACTTATTAGCCCGTCAATCAACGGCTGCTCCCAAACTAATAACAATCTAAATCACTTTAAAGTCGGTAAAAAAGAATTAAAAAAAAAAAACAATGTTCTACAGATAAATATATACCTTTTAACTTAAAAATATAGCACGTAATGTTTGTGTTCCGTAGCCTTGGCTACGTAAATGTCGTAATTATATCACTATAATTTAAGTATAATGCACCCAGTTGAATATTGTATATAATAATAATAATAATAATAATAATAATAATAATAATAATAATAATAATAATAATAATAATAATAATAATAATAATATTAATAAACTAACAAGTGAAAAAAACAGTAGATAATGATACAAGAATAAAGCATTACTAAACAGAGCTTTCAAAAAGTTACTTACAACATCAACATTCATGTACTCATACGCATGTAATAATAATAATAATAATAATAATAATAATAATAATAATAATAATAATAATAATAATAATAATAGTAGTAGTAGTACTAGTAGTAGTAGTAATAGTAGTAGTAGTAAGAGGAGGTTGAAATATATATACGTTCTGTTATGATAAATATCGCGTATTTAAAGACACATATAGAAGCTTTTAAATGAACTACTCACTGTACTATGTACAGTTTTATTATATATCTATAGTATCAAGTAATATATACAGCGGTAAGGTAGTCCCTTAGGTAAAGTTTGGGAGTAAAGGCGTACCGCCAATTAGCTTGAAATAATGAACGTGTTTCGGCTCCTTTTGTTTCTTGGTCGTTCGCCCTAGAGCCAAATATATATATATATATATATATATATATATATATATATATATATATATATATATATATATATATATATATATATATATACCCACCAGCGTAGCTAATGTTACCTTTACTTGGTACAGGGTACAGCTTCTGTATTTAGCTGACTCTCGTTACATAGCTATATACTGGTATGCGGGAACGCTGGAGAGAAGAGAAACTCGCGACGTTATAATGAAGTCTCTTTATAATGCTGGATACTCGGTACTCGGTACTCGGGACCCGGGACCCGGGACTCGGGATCCAGATATTTTACCTGGTTACCTCAAACTCCAGACTTGTTCCTGTTTTCCTTCATACATACACAAGAGAAAGGATGAATAGATTTTGGATTTGGACTTGAACAAATTTTTATATTACTTTATAATACAATAACATTTATACTGATAATTTCATGCTCTATAGGCTTTTTAGAAATTAAGATTAAGATTAAATAAGTTGTAGACAATTAAGTCACGCATTAAAAAGATGTCGTGAATTTTTTTTTTAATTTTAAAATGATTTGATATTGGCTATAAGTCGGAAATCGCGATGATCAATACGTATTTCTTCAAGGCAACAAAAAATAAATAAATAAAAACAAAAGGTTTAAAGAACAGAAAAATCTTGATCAAGCGAGCAAGCGAGCAAGTGAGCAAGGGAGTGAGTTTATATAAGGGGCTTAAAAATCAAATAAAAAGAGGCTGATGAAACGGTAGCAGCAGACGGAAAGCGCGGATTAACAATACCGCAAATACTGGCACTGCTCATGGAATGCCCGCGAGCGCACACGACGCATAATTAATACTCTGGAGTCATGATCGGGTAGAGGAAAAGAAAGAGCAAGAGAAGTAAAGGAAGAGAGAATAAGAATGAAAAAAAAAATAAATAAATAAATAAAATAAAATAAAATAAATAAAAATAAAATATCGAGTATGAGACGCAATAAAAGTAAAAATAAAAATAAAAATAAAAATAAAAATAAAAATAAAAATAAAAATGATAATAATAAAAAATAAGGTATAGAATATATTGTATGTAGTACTGATGATGATACGAGCCGGTTTCCGCTTGCAGAAGAAGTGGAGGATCTGTGGAATAGTAGTAAGAACCAATCTAGAGGGGGAGGATAGTCGGCATGTCCGCGGGAACTGGAGATTTATGTGGCTCCTGATTGAATCGTTCTCACTCGATCGCGCCGGTTACTTTTTTTATTCCAATCTCATTGGTGTGTTATAAGACTATATAATAATACATCGACTCTATGGAGCTTTTTACTTTTATTTTTAAAATTTTATTTTCCCTTCGCTGTCCCACCTTGTTCTTATTCGTGAGCTTTTTCTTGAACCACCGGTTTGAATCGACAAAGACATGACTATGGGCCTGCACAGCATCCGCATCATCCGCATCATCATCATCATCATCATCATCTTTAAGACTGGTGCATGGAATATGTACTTTGAGTATCGACTTATGTCCACCCCAGTATGACGTATGGGAGGAGGAGGAGGAGGAGGAGGAGGAGGAGGGGGGAAGAGCTTTTTAATTACTTTATTTTAACCAACATTTATCAAAATAATACATTTATAAAAATTCACACCCTGTTTTTTAAATATTACTATTTTTTTTATATACATAAATACCCGTTAGAGATATCAATTGGTATAAATGAATTAAAAAGTGTTTTTAAAAAAGTGAATTTTCAATTGAATCATTATCAAATTCATCAGAGAATAGTCATTTAAATAACAAGAGAATTAAATGGTCCAAGTCGTACTGGTAAAATATTGCGAGAGGCAATTAATCTTTCTTTAAAATAATCCATCGCAGCAACGATTACGAGTGCAACCATGAATAACATAGAACCATGCACTCAGTTTCGTTGAATGTATTAGTATATACGTATAAGTGTGTAAGCCAATGAATATTATTTAATTGTGTGTTGCCCTTTTTCATATGTGTATAGTGTATAAATAATATGTTTATGTGACACTCAAACTGACATTGGCAATCTCCTCTCCTCCTCCCCATTATGAATTATTTTCAGGTTGTTAAAAACGTATAGGAGTACATTTGTGTGTAGAGGCTCGTATAATGACAAGTGTATTTTTTGTTTGCTGTCAAGTATATAAACACATTTAACAACGCTTAAATAAATTTAAATAAATAGGAACTTTTTAACTAATATATTCATTACTATTGGTTAGATAAATAAATAAAATAAATCAAAGTGTGATATGTGTATAGTATATATGAGTTAGGGTGATGATGGGATTACGCATTTGTTTGTCATATAGTCATCATAGATTTTAAACGAAAGAAAGAACATACGAATCAGAAATGAATAGAGATTAGATATGCCGTAGGTATACTTGTACTCATTTAGCTCCAACTTTCTGACTTTAAAACATTCTGACATTCTGACGCTTCAAGTGTCGCGAGAGCATTTGGAGACTCTAGAAAACAGCCTCGAGATACGCGGTGACACGTGTACATTCAACTCGGTATATTTATGTGTATACCAAAATTGTGCACTTCCAAGACCCATATATTATACCACGTTTTATTGCTTGTATGTAAAACATTAATAAATAATAATAGTATTATATCCCACTTTTAATATAACAACATTAATAATTGATTCACATCATTAAGATTATTATCAATTATCATTATCATTATGTACCTATAGTATTGTTATTCAATTTTTTAAAAATTATTTAAAAAAATTATAATTACAATATTTTTACTCTGATCAAGAGGAAAAAAAATCTTTAATGTTTGTCTAAATTGTATAAATAAAAAATAATTGAGAATTTTCCGGCTGTATTGACCGTCAATGTGACGACGGCGGCCACCCTCTGCGCGATCGCATTCTCCTCGAACGAAAAAACAACTCGATACGATGTCGATGGTTGAAGGCATAATATCTTTTATTTTTGCCGAGTAAAGTTTATGTCTTATGCCGTCCATTTCAGCTTACTATGCCTTTACAACTTCACTTTACTTCCCTTTTCCATTCTTTTCCATCCTTTCTTTCAATACAACCTACAGAATTGCATTATTTATATAAATAATATGTATATTTTTTTTTCTCCTCAACTAGTCAATTTATTCACTTTTGAGCTAAAAAATCTAAATCAGTTAGCATTTTAATCAAAAAAAAAAAAAAAAAAAAAAAAGTAAATAAATAAATAAATAATTTTATCTCCAATTATCTTTTATAAATTTCGGATTAAAACTAAATAGTTTTCTGAAATTTGCCTGAAATTCAAAGTTCTGAATTTCAGATGAGTTATTAATCACCGGGGAAAAGACGATGTAGCGGTCACGAAGTGAATCCCAAGCGTTCTATCAAAAGTCTCACAGTTCTCAGCTCCTGGTCAGTGTCTAGTCTCGCGTTTAGGACACACGTCATCAGGCATCAACCTCGCATGGTGTAACATTCTCACAACATTCTTACCAAAAATTAATGTCTTTTTTTCCCGTTTATTTTTACTCGTACTATAATAATATATAAATACATTGATAGACTTTTACTGCATAACAAGCACAGTTAATAAATAAAAATAATTAAGTAGATAATAATATAAGGGTATAATAGATCCGATTCCAGCAATACAAGGAGACAGAAGACAGAAGACAGAAAACAGAAAACAGAGTGTTTAATGGCAGCGATTACTCAGCGAATCGAATGGGCTGGTACTCCAGTCTTGACACAGTCTGTAACGGAATACCAAAATAACGTCACTAATAAATATACACTTGTGAAGAGTACCGTCAGGGCGGTCGTCTGACGAACGACTCCAGAATTAACCGGGTCGTCTGCGTCCCAGATATAAAATCCAAAACAACACGTTTTTCGCGCCTTTGACAAACTTGCTACTCAATACTAATTTAGCTTACATTTATCTGTATATAAAGAAAAGAAAACTAAAAAAGTAATGGCTTCAACAATATCTAGAAATATTTTTTTTTTTACTCATTAAAAATGTCAAAAATTGATAACATTTCAATGAATAAAATATATTTATTTGCAATAATTTCATTCAACAATTGAATTCAAAATTTTTGCACTGTATAATAAAATGACTATTCATAATACCCGATAAAATATTTAATTAATTAAGTGATATAATTGCTCTCCAAGGAGATAATTAATTATGATCCATCAAAAAGTAAAATAAATATTAAAAACCTGAAAAATAAATAACGTTACTGAAAAAAACACTCATACCTTGTGAAACCATTTCAAACAGACATTTATTATTACGATTATTTTGATTTTTTTTTTTTTCGTTGCCGATCGATAAATTTTCTCGGGAATGTCTATGATCAAAAAGATGTATGGGAGGTGTGTAAAAATAGAGAATAATAAATGTATGAGGGAGGCAACACATCCGACAGGAAGGCATCGTCACCACGATAACGAGTCGCGGATTTTTATTTTGATATATATTTATAATGATGTGCCAACGACGGTGAATTAAGGAGATACTGTTTTAAACATTTTTTTTTTTTTTTTTTTTTTTTTTAATTTAAATAATAAAGATAATAAATTTTATTAAAAGTTTTAACTTATTATTATTATTATTAATTATTTTTTTGGGATTTGAAAAATAGTAGATATAGCTTCGGTATAGCTCTGGTTTCGGCTTGGATCTCTGGGGACAGAGAGGACGAGCGATGAGACTCGACAAACATAAATTACCGAGCGCCACTACTGTACAAGGGGAAGTGAGTTATTTGCGTGAGTGATGGAATGAGCCAGCTGAGGAAAGCCTCTACTCACTCTGTCTCGCTTACGCGGTACGGGATATGCAATGCTGCAAAAGCTAATACCTCACAATACCACACAACTAAACGCTTACTATACTAAAACTCAACTATACTGTACTATACTCTTTTTATCTAACAATTAGATTTTATTATTTTTTTGATTTTCAATTATTAAGATATCTTAAAGCTACTACTAGTCTTTAAAACATTTCAACGAGCATACTGTTGAGCAGATCTTCTTAACCAAAGCTTTAGACTCAAAAATAAATTGAATATTTAATAGAAACAAATATTTAATGTAGTCGCTAGATCTATTTGAACGTGATATCGATTTCACATAGTTAATTAGTGGTAACTAATAAAATGTGACAATAGCTCATTTGTTAGGTGTGATTGGAGCTCAAGCGTCCCTTAAAGGTTTGAAAAATACGTATAAAAAAAAAATTAAAAAAAAAAAAAAAAAGAGTAAAAGGCTCGCTGTGAGACCTCAGAGCTCGGCACTTTAATGGATACATTAATTAACTCGGTTTTCGTTTCGCTGAACGTCAGAGTATAAGGAATCTCGGCAGTTTGATTATATATACCAGGCTCTGTAGACTGTTTAAAATATATAGTGTAGTATATAATGAGCCCGTGGAATTAAAGCGAAATAATTAGACAAATTAGGTCGACGTCACAGAAGCTATACGGAGCTACAGAGCAACTGGAACTGGATGCAATTTGTCATTAGGATTC
Organism: Cotesia typhae; assembly: GCF_013202065.1. NCBI lineage: Eukaryota > Metazoa > Arthropoda > Insecta > Hymenoptera > Braconidae > Cotesia > Cotesia typhae. The sequence goes on from NW_027423753.1 coordinate 40,204, forward strand.
ACGATTAATTCCTCGTTAATTCTTCCTTTCCTCTACTCACGGGACTTGGGACTCAAGACTCGTTATTCGTTATTCGTTATTCATTACTCGTTACTCGGTACTTGAGAGAGTGTGGAAGGGTGAGGGGGATGAGGCTTTGTACTAACATATAAGTTGGAACAAAAAAGAAAGAGTAAAATAAAGGAGTGTATATGAGTATACACGGTGTAAGGTGTGTGAGTTTTGGCGACATTGCACTGAAAAAAAAATAATCGGTAGAGGCTACTGATTGGTAATGGGTAGAGGTTACCAACCGGTAGCCTACTTTAAATTTAGGGGCAGTATAGGTGAAAATGAATCTACTTAGTTAAACCTCAAGAGCTATTCAAGACTATAATATACATGCACTCGAGGACACACTAGAGTGTATAACGTTAAGGACGGGTGGACAAGTAGAGGGCTCTGGACTCTAGAGTAGTCACTTGACAAACCATCCTAACATTATAACATTTAACGTGTAAGGTTTAACGTCGATAGAGTATAGAAATGGCTAGAGTGACCTCTTGACCCGAGCCTTTATGTTTTACCGATTTTCCTAGTGGCTGTCTATAGACTATAGTTGTACACTGGCAACAGCAATAAAATCAACTTCCGTTTATTTCTCCAATACCCCAATATAAAATCTATCATATTATTAATCAAAGTAGATTTCATTTAAATACTATAATATTAAGAGTAATTAAGTAATGAGATAAAAAACATTGTGATATAATAGGTGATTATGGTTGGTCGGTAATATGATAATAATAATAATAATAATAATAATAATAATAATAATAATAATAATAATAATAATAATAATAATAATAATAATAATAATAATAATAATAATAATAATAATAATAATAATAATAATAATAATAATAATAATAATAATAATAATAATAATAATAATAATAATAATAATAATAATAATAATAATAATAATAATAATAATAATAATAATAATAATAATAATAATAATAATAATTATTATTATTATTATTATTATTATTATTATTATTATTATTATTATTATTATTATTATTATTATTATTATTATTATTATTATTATTATTATTATTATTATATGTGTGATATTTAGGTATATGTCTCTCTACTACTTCTACTCTAACTTTGGCAAATCAGGTGTTAAATCTCTCCCTAGTAGTCATAAGCTGCAGGAGGTGCAGTGATACTGCCGGCAGCTGCATTGGCTCTTAACCCTTTCACGTATATCCTCATCCCCATCTGCGGGAACAATTTGCGCTCCATTAAATACAACCGATCACGCTATTTATTAACCGATCCTTAATCTTTTAATGCTGTACCAAGTAATTTATCAAGCTATTTAATTTGTTGGTTTATAAAAATGAAAAAAAAAAAAAAAAAAAAAAAAAAAGAGAAAAAGAGTGTGTGTAAGATTGAAACTCTTAAACTTAACTTATCGCGTTGAGATCTCGATCTCGAGAAAAAAGCAAAATATCGAGACTTGGCGCTTTACGGTCGTTAGGTGCCACGCGGCGAACATAAATATCATCGTATCCAACATATATATTAAGAAAGATAGAATGCATATCTCACCAGAGAATGAGGTACCAGATAATAATAATAATAATAATAATAATAATAATAATAATAATAATAATAATAATAATAATAATAATAATAATAATAATAATAATAATAATAATAATAATAATAATAATAATAATAATAATAATATGTTTACGGTTAGGAGATTGGGTTAAAGAAATGGATACAAGGGCTGCTGTCACGCGGACAATTTAAAGGCTGCTCAGCTAATGAGCCACTGCGGATGCCCGCGTATTTTTTGCTGGCTCATCTGCAACGCAAAAAGAAATAACAGAAAATTAACCGGGGGCTGAACGTGGACAGACCGGAATCTAAACGTGTGGCCTTATACTAAGTCTTATGTAGCTTATTATTCGGCATGCACTATATAATACCCATACATCATCACGCATGTATGTATATATGTATGTATTAAAGTAATCTACTTGGTTCGGTTTATATTTAAGGTAGTACACCTTTTTGGATTTTTATCGGCATCAATCGCTGTTTTGTCATACCAACCTAATGATTATATATATATATATATATATATATATATATATATATATATATATATATATATATATATATATATATATACTCTGTTAACTTACGATTAAATATTTTTTTGTCGCTATGAGATTCTTTATGTGCCAGAAGTGAACCATAAGGATAATATTATCCATCCCCATCTCTAAATCTACAGACACACCATACCAATACCACCAACACCATCAACGATATAAATGACATAAATGACATAAACGACATCCTGTTTATTATTAGATCGTTGAAATATCGAATTTTTAACGCGTGGGGACGTAACATTCTACACATGCAGCAAAAAAAAAATTTTTATTCGAAAAAAGTCTGTCATAACTGTCAGCAGCGACAAGAAAATTTAATAAATACCCAAATGAGCATGTGATCAGTTAATGTGAAAATAAAAAATAAAAAATAAAAAATATAAGATAATAATTTATATAAAGAGCAAAGCTTTATATTTTTACTCTTTTCCAGTTTCCAGTAATTTATTTACGCGGTACAGTTATACAGTTATAGGTGTCATATACATACGCTCAAATCCCTCAAACTCCACTCTACTCTGCAAAATATATTTTTATTTTTTTTATTTTTTCTTGTATACTGTAGTGAAGATATGAATAAAACAAGTAGACAAGTGAGTGAGATAGTAAGACGGTGACAGCGGCAACGAGCCGTGCATCGGTTAGTCTCGCTACATCAAGATTCTTAACCTCCCGGCCCCCAGACTCAAATTAAGCCACGTGCTTTGCTTTTTCTTTCGCTTTTACTTTTGCCTAATTTTTTATTCTTTTTATATTGTCTATTTATCATATTTAATTATCCTTAAATATTTATTCATTTATATTAAATGTGCTACTTTTTATAATAATAATAATAATAATAATAACAATTTTTTTTTTTTTACTGTATAATAATAATGTTGAAATATCATTAAGACATTTATTAAATATAATATTATTTTATTTTTTGTTTGGTTGTTGGTGTTGGTGTTATTGTTATTGTTAATATATACGTAAGGGTTTATATATTTATTATATTAAATTAAAAGATATTTATTATAAAATAAAAGTTGTTTTTATTTGTTGTTAGGATGTCACAAAGCAGAGGACGCCTGAGATAAACACGTGTCTCGAGGGATTCCACGCTCTATAGGGTGTCTTACGATTGATATATGATTATAACACAGCGTGCATCTCTACACGAGCGCGAACAATTATGCGTTTGATATAATGCTGCGAGCGAATGATTTGTTAAAATGTCGCGGGTAAAATAAGTCTTAAACCATGCAAGACATATTCTGGTGGTTTGCTGGTTAGTTTGTTGGTTTTAACTCAACCATGAGTCTTAACCAAGGATTGCGATATTGCGATATTGTGATTCTGGTACCAGTAAACTCTCTAATATAAAGTGAGAGCAACAAAGATCATCTCCTGCATTAAAGGAATAAGAATAAATTTAAATTTTTCTGTTATAAGTGGATGAGAATTGCTGGCTCTCTTCCATATAGAATTCTATATATTTATTTTTATTTATTTTTATTTATATATGTAGTTGTGGGTGTCTATAACGTGCAAGCGATTTATTAAGTTTATTAAGTGTACTTTCCCCGAGATCTAAGACCAATGACTTTGAGAACCGAGACGTATAACAGAGGAAAAGATTGCATGAACAGAGTGTATCATCAGTAAAATGCGCCCCATACCAATACAACCAGAAAACTAGAAAGATATTTTGTTGCTTCTTAAATCCAGAGGCTGCATATAACAAGAATCTTACTCACGTTTTAGACCTTTGGCGCCTAGCCGCGGGTCTTGATCTTTTTTTTCCTTTTAATTTATTTATTTTTTATTTTTTTTTATTTCATCTGTGTCTGTACACTAGAGACTAAATTTTTTGAAGGATCCCACCAATGACATCGACAATTTATTTCTCCAGGGTTTCCAGGACAAACTCATTTTTTATTTATATACTGTTATTTATTTATTTTTAAGCTTACACGTTCTAATTAGTTTAACATGGTCAAGGAATTTCATTGCACAGCTGCAGGACGCATACCACTATTCAAATGTTTTTGCTCAAAGGAAGTTATCAATTGTTTGAATTAACTACTTTTTATTTTTTAATCTAAATATTAATCTCAAAATTATGATTAATTTTTAAACAAAAAATTATTATCCAAGATTATTTGAGTATCAATGTTTTCATACTTTTTAATATTATATAACTTTTTTTTTTAAGCTTTTTTAAAATTTTTTAGATTTATATATTTTTATAAAAAATAATTTAACTAAGTAGTAATAGCTACTAAAGCGATACAACAACTCTTTGATATAAGAATTTTTAATTTTGAGAAATAAAATATTTATACAAAATTATCTGTTTGTACAACAGTATAATATCATTATGATATTTATTACCGATTTTTACATCTGGCTCTTCTTTTTTTTTTTTTTTTTTTTTTATCTGTATCTCCAAGTTCAATGTAATTAATCTATTATATTTTCTAAAGTTTTCTTTTACCTTCACGGTATGTAATTGGAGAAATGGATAATTTAAAACCAACAGGCCAGCAGTTAGGTGTTTCATGGTCAAAGTTACAATTTTCCATTGACGATTTGCATTTTTTTTTCTTTTTTTTTCTTTCTTTTCTTTCTTTTTTAAGACAACCAAAGTTATTTTAAGGGAGTCAAAGATTTTTGAAAATATCAGCGATAAAAAAGAACAAAAGATTAAGTGGTGTCTCCCCTGCAGTGTCATTTGAGATCTAAGTAGTCGGATTATTTTCCTTATATTATTTTTTTCTCTTCTCAACTTATTTATTATTATTTAATTATTTCATGAAATTCAAGCTTTAATATTAGGTGTATGTAGTTTGTTTTTATTGTTAATTGTTATTTTTTACTATTTTTTTATCGTTCTTTTGATCGCTTTTAGCAGTGTGTTGCCATGGCTGTATGATATGAATAATGCTACAGTGTACAAAACACACAGACAACATTTAGTTTATTTATTTATGCATGTTTGTTAATCGAAGAGTAAATATAAGTATGAGTATTGATGGCTTGGCGAGTTGTGTGTTGTACATAATAATAAAAAGATTTCTTGTACAACGGAAATAATATTTTGCATTAGTTTTATTGGCATATAGAGCAAAAATCCCTTACATCCCTGTTATGTAGGATCATATGAAACACCGATAATTCCAACTAATGTATCGCGGTGTCGATGAGCAATCGATTGTCTGTTGGAAAACGATCGAGCCAGACAGCCACCCCGCTGCGAGAAGTTTAGGCGGACAACACGCCCACGTGAGCCAAATACTGTTGGAATAACAAGGAAAGAGCTATCAGAGAGTACACAAACTAGTATACAAACTACACAAACACTAAAACGGTAGAGAAAGAGAGAAAGAAATAAATAAGTTTAACTTAAAATTAAAAAAAAAAAAAAAAAAAAAAACAACAACGAAAGAAAGAACGGAAGGAAGGAAGGAAGGAAGGAAGGAAGAAAGACTGAAGATCTTTTTAACATATACCCTACAAAATCCGGACAAAATCCAAAAGCACAAGGAATAAAATACACTCGAATAATGTGAATAAGGAGGATCGAGACAGACCCCCCCTCCCCGCCCCTCCAATCCATAGATATGGAGAAGACATTCGTCTCACATTAGCATATACATGCAAGAATCTTAAATTCTCTCCCTCGATCCTATAATTCTATACTTTTTTCTTCATACGATCACACTACGGTATTTAACCCTGTATTTCTTAGTAACAATTTCAACTAATAAAGCAGTTTCGAATTTTTTTTTTTTTTAAATTCAAGTTTTAAAGAGAATTATCGGAAAAAAATTGAGATATTAAAATTCAAAGACGAAATTTATATCAATTAAAGTTAATGTATTGTAATCTCTCCATAGAGTATTATTTTTCTATCCTTTAATAAATATATACATATATATCAAAAAAAACAATGCACCGTAAAATTTCATTATCAGTTAATTATCCCTTTCACATTATAAATATCCCCAAATGCGCTAATAGGGAAAGTATCTGAGAAAAAGCAGGGGCGTGTGCCATCATGTATCGCGTAGTCTTGGAGCAGATATGATAAACTGTCGGATAACGATCGTATGACAGTAGAGAAATGGAAAAAAAAAATAATAATAATATAGAAATAAATAAATAAAAGAGCCCAAGATATAACAGCAAAAAAATCAAGTACCCAGTTGGGGAAGAGTTAAGGGAGTAAAAAAGGGCAAACGAGTTGGCCAAATTAAATTCTCCGTGGAATCGTCCTTGCGGCAGGACCAAAAAAAGTTAAAAGTTTACGAGGGTATAGAGGTTTTTGCCGGATAAAAGCATCGCTCGAGGATACATCCGCAATGAAACAACTTTGAGTATATATATATATATATATATATATATATATATATATATATATATACATATATAATCTTAGTCTTTGTACAGTAAAAGATTCCGCGTATTCAGTACATATCAGATTCTATGTAAGCGCAATTTGCTCCCATGAATTTTTTATTATTTATATTTTTATAAAATTACGAAATGTTTTAATATTTTATTATCATTGCTATTAGTATTGTAATGTACTTGTAGTCCGCAATCCCGAGTCCAGGCCATTAAGACCAAGATAAAGATCTGGACCTAAACTCAAAAACTCACAATCTCAAGTTGTGATATAATAAAACGCCAAAATAAGCGTCACAAGAACAATGACTTTATTAGAGAACAACAAGACCGGATATAAAAAATAACTTCTAATAGGTCTCTGATGATTACCAGAAATTATAAGAATGGTAAGAAAAAAATAAAAAAATAAAAAAAAAAAGTTTACGATCATTTGAAAGGTATAAATTGTTGGGATTTCTGTCAGATATAAAAGTGTGGGATCGTTTTAAAAAATTTTAATACCTTTTTAATAGACATCCCGGGTCATAAAAATCACTTAAAAAATGTTTTCTCTATTTTCTATACAAACTTCAGATCTTCTTGTGACTTTGTTTACTTTTTATTAAATAATAAAATAATAAAATAAATAGTGATAATGATAATTAACAAAATGACAGTGAGAGAAAAAAAGGCTGGAGCTAAGTTTTCAAGTTAATTAGTCCGGTTTGGAGATTGAATGGGCGCCGCCATTCACAAAATTATTCGGGGAGCGGCTGAGATACTATCACGTCAACTAAAATGTAAATGAACGAGGGTACATCATATCAACTGGTTAACTGGTTATAGTTATTGTTATATCAGTGTTAATGTTGATCCTCAATAAAAGTTTTGAATTAAAAAAACAAAACAACCTGCTCTATTGTATATAGGTATTTAATATAATAATAACATGAATAAAAAAATTTTTTTATAATTAAATTAAGAACAAAAATTATTTTAAATAAATAATTCTATTTGGCTTTGGCGGGTCTGTAACTTTGAAAAATAAAGGGTGAGTAGGTGGAGCAATATAAGACCACCCAACCAGTTTTTGGCTGTGGTGTTGGAACCGAATGCGTGGGCGCCATTCCTCTGAGTGGATGCTCGATTATACACACTTTACTTATTTTCTTTTACTTAAAGTTTAGGATACATTTACTCCCACCTGAACGTAACCATCACCCTTTACTTTTATTGTCTTCCGCCGAACAGAAACCACCATTAGTGGTGATAAAAAGTTTTACAAATACATATACCAATCATTAATCCCCAAAATAACTATTTTTATCTTTTATTATTTTCATTTTTCTTTAATAAACTCTTATTGGTTATATTCAATAAATATTTTTGTATCAATAATAATTTCAGGTAAAATTTTATAAAATTTATCAACGTTTACCTATCTAATGGTTGTTGTACTTATGAATAATCTTGATGATAACTTTAAAAACGTTTAATGGATAAAATAAATAGAAAATCTTAAACAACGTAGATACGATAATGAAATTCATATATAACATATGTACATCGATTATTTAATGTAAGATAGACACCATTGACTCTGGGAAAAATAAAAAAAAGGTTCTGTGAAGAATAAATCATTGAATTTTATGAGATTTGTGGGACTTTGTTCGTTACTTAAAAAAAAAAAAAAAAAAAATTCCGGTGTAGATAAGTTGGAAATAGTTGTGTAGGATGCCATAACAATAATAATAATAATAATAATAATAATATATTTTTTAAATGTTAATAAAAAATATTTAGGCAAATTGGCCCGCGAAAAGTCACTACATACTCTTATTAATGGAAGCTAAAAATAATCTCACAGGTATGAGAAGATGTTTAAAGCAGAAAAGGAAGAATATGAGATAAGAAACGGCTCAGCTCAAGACGGATCAGGCTAACCAAGTGGCTCGTTAACGTAAACCACCCATAAGATAACGATCGGCTAATCTTTGAATAGAATAAGGAGGGAAGCGATACAACGTGTGTAGATGTAAATATGCTATGCCCAGTATAATAAGTCGAGAGTCGAAAGACAAGAGCTGAGAGCTGAAAGCTAAGAGCTAACAGCTAACAGCCAAATGCCAAGATAAGAGCAAGAAGGAGAATCTAGTGTTTTTGTTTAGCTCAGGAAACACACACCGTCGGGTGATTATCCGTCTGCCTGACTATCCGGCGTGTAGGCAACGCCCGTACCGGCAAGGTATTTCTGACCTTTTTTTTCCGAACTTTATAATTTATTGCTCTTGTCTATTGCTTTACATTTGCGCTAAGACTCCATCAAAATTTATACATAAATAAAACTACTGTTAAAACTTTTATTATTTATACGATATGTATAATTATAATCGTGGCAACCAAAAAACAATCATTTTCTACTAAGTGAAAATAAATTTCTTAATCCAATCGGATAATTTTTTTTTTTTTTTTTTTTTTTTTTTTTCCCCAACATTTAAAATAAAATTATTTCAAGTCTGAGAACAAAATAAAAAAAATTGTTAGTGTTTTAAAATCTATTAATTATTATCAAATTTATCGGAATTTAAAATAAATGTGAATTAAAAAAAAAAAAAAAAGATAAATTTTTTTTCGCTAACACAAAAAAATTTTAATTTGGATTCTTTAAATATTAAAGAATGTTTTTTAAACACGACTGAAGTAACATAAAATTAAGTGTTTTTTCCTGCTTTATGAAGTAGTATAAACAACCAACAGAGAAAGAAAAAGAAAAAGAAAAAAAAATAATAATAAAACCCGGTAATTGGAGATCATGAGAAATGAATTTATTAGCTCGATAACAAAGTGTAACGAAACGAGCGAGGCATATAGGGGTTGATAATCTGACCCTCACAATCGTTGAAACACAAAATTAAACAACACTCAAACTCGAATAATCGTCAACATATGTATATATTTATATCTATATAAATATATATCCTAAAAATATAAGAAATAAAAATTAAGAACAAAGTAAGTAAGTAAAAGTCTTGAGTTAAAATAAATAAAAATGTTAAAGTATCTGTTTCGAGTGGGCTCGTAGCTTGTTCGCGCCATGGCTCTGCTAATTAGCCATCAAGACCGATGACTATCTGTCCAACCACATGTCCCCTTAGAGAGTAGTATATTGCGGGCCCTAAACATCCGGTTTAAGCCCCTTTCCTGCTCTCGGAACCTGAAACGTCCCAGGGATTCGAGGAAAAAACACGTGTTCTCAAGTGAATCAACCAAAGACGAATCCTGCAAATTGATATTTTTTTTTGTTACTTTCACTCTGAACTAATAACTCTTATTTATTTTTTTTTCCCAAACAATCGAGCTCGAAATTATCTACTAAATTTTATTCTGAAAAATATCATAATCCGTTGTTTATGTGAAAATATTTAATAGATTAATAACCGAAAAAAAAAAATAAAAACAGCGTTATTAAAATATTATTTTATAAATATATCACATCAATAAATAAAATAATTTTTAAAAAAACGCTCATTTACCGGAAGTGGTTAGCAATTAGTAAAAAAGATAAAATTATGTAAATAATCCACGTAACTAAATACGTAGTAATAAAGAGCTCATCTTGAATTTGTAAATAGTTTCAGCTTGCATAAACATACCTGAATCATGATCCACTCATCAGCGCTACATCGTCACAGCGCAGTGGAAATAACATTTTATTAATAATATAATATAATACTGGTATTGTGCATAGAGAAACAAATTCTGTATATGTATACTTAATGTTTAATATACGTTAAGTGTTACTGAACACACGCCACTTTTTTTTTTTTTTTTTCTTCAATATACTATACGTATTTATATATGTACGCACAAAAGAGACGGATAGTTGGCAGTAGAGTGAACAGATCGCGTGTCGATCCCCGCCAAGATATTTGTTTGTTACTTTATAGTTGTGTCACGTCTTCTTGACTATAGGGGAAAACAGCCATTGTTTGTAATCAATAAACGTATTTGTTTTTATTTTTTATCATTATTATAAATAATAATAATTTTTTTATAGATGTTGCTTACTTTTTTTTTTTTTTTTCATTTGGGTTAAATCTTTACAGGGTGTTTATCATGTTTGAGCGCTAAAAAATGTTTTTCAAAGTTAATAAATAGGTGGTATGGTTTTTTGGAGAATAGCGTATCGGTACAAACTAGTCCTAGATTTAGAGGATTAGGGAATAGAGTAGACATAGTCATCACATGTAAAATAGTAGTAATTTATAATACTATAATATAATCTACAGTGGTATACAGTATACACTGTGTGAAAAAGAATAAATGTCAACCGGAAAAAGATCTATAAATGTGTAGCTGAATCTGGTGATGAAACATTAGAAGGAAGTAAAAAGGGAAGATGGAGAACCGTAACCGTAACCGGCAACCGACAACCGACAACCGGCATAACCAAGAAAACGACGATTCCGTAGTAAGATGACGCCTTGCTGGCGCCATAACTTTACATTCTTTAAGAACCGCACAGGATCCCATAAAGAATATAAAAATCTATTTTCTCGGATTTTACTGCCTAGCCGCATTTTTAATCGAGATTTTTATTTAATTATATTGCCGCTTTTATTAAAAAAAAAAAAAAAAAAAAAAAAAAAAAAAAATTAGGAAAACGGTTGACCCTAAAGGTTATTATAATTAAAAATTTTATTGTAAGAACAAGTTCTGTTTTGATATTATTTATCAATAAAAGATGGATCATTTCAAATTACTATGGAATTTTATTTAAATTCAAGAAAAAAAAATCAATATAGAAAAAATAAAAAAAAAAAAAAGTTAAATACCAAAAGTAAATTAATAAAGAGAAAATAAACAAAGTAATATTGTATATACGACAGGTAATAAGAAGACAATTACGTGAGTTAAATGAACCGGGGAGTGAATAATGTTTAGCCAAGAATGGAATGGCCAAGTGAGGATTAAAGTTGCTTGCTGGTTAAATGGTTAAAGGTTTTCAACGCTTGCACATATAAGATTACAATTTGTACGCAAAGCTTACCAGCATATTCAGACAACATACACACATATACATATATATCTAAACACATGTGTGTATAATATAAAGAATAAATAAAGAACGAAGCAAAGTTTTGCTGCTGATGTTGTTAGTGGTAGTAGTGGTGGTGGTGGTGGTGGTGGTGGTGGTGGTGCTGCTGCTATTTATGCTGCAGCATAAGGGATTGGAAAAATAACTTGGGATAATAACACACATAAATCAGAATTTTTAATATTCGAGGGCGTATTAGTTTATATAAGGTGTAGTTAAGTTATTCCTCTTAATTTTTCTTTAGGCCACCACCGAGCCAGCCAACCCGCGATCATCCACCTGCCTGGATGGATAATCCTTTGGCATAGGGTATAAGGAATATCCGATTTAGAATCCCGGATTAGTTAGGTTAGTTAGATTATTCACACAATGTATTATGTATACTACTGATAGCAGGAGGAGTCTAGGAGCCCAATGAGACTCTAGATGAGGATACTGGCCACTGGGACTCGAAATAATACTAATACTAATGTGAGATCGGTATATCATTTTGTAGCAGATCCAGAGACTAGACTCTGACTAGATATCCTCCAGGTATAATATATATAACGCCTATCTCGTTCCTTGTTAGCTGGGTTAGCTTGGTTAGTTTGGTTAGCTTGAGTTTACTTAGTTCAGGGCTTCGCCTCAAACGTTACGCCTGCTATTAGCTCATCGTTAACTACCGTAGGTTCATCCACTACCCAACTATTATTATTATTATTATTATTATTATTATTATTATTATTATTATTATTATTATTATTATTATCATTTATCTTTTTTAAGAGGCTTGTTCTTATTTATTTTTTATGTTATTTTTAAAATATCCGATATCCATCAATAGGATATTGTCAAATATTTAAAATTCATGCTACCAGTTTTCAGTTGATCAAGTGATATAGATATACATTAGGTTGTCAGCCTCTGTTGTATTACGATTTACTAAATAACTAATACTTTAATTATCTTTTTAAAGAGGACTTAAATAAACAGAGGGAACTGAATTAGGGGCGTTACTTTGTTTAAATCAACCTCCAGCTATGGATTATCAATTTTATTCTCAATCGATATTTGTCTAGAGCAAGTAATTGGAATCTTGTGATACCACACATTATTTATTTTTTAATTAAAAACAAAAATCAAGTTGCATTTTAATCTTTTTATTTCTTGTAATATTAATTATATTTTAATAATAATTATTGGTAACTATTGAATAAAAAAATTTCATTCATTAAAGTTTCGTTGAAATTAATTCCCCAGAAAAAAAAAAAAGAAAACTTGACCTTTATTTTTATACAACTCTTTAACCTAGACTCATCTGCATATATACTTTAGATACATTCATAAATGATAGTAAAAAAAGAATCATGTGTTTTTTATGTTAAAACTTTGAGTATAAATATATCAAATTGATTAAAAAATGAATTACTTTTTAAATATTAAAAGTAAAATTAAATATATGTGATTAATCACTAATAACGTGGATAAATAATTGAATAATTACAAAAGCAATAAAATACACCTTTAATATTATCCTGAAAGTCACGATTGAACCTAAAAGAGCATATCCAGCGATGCTAAGCACGTAATCACGATGAGACATAATAGACACACGCGTCCACATCATACAATATATACAATAACAGAAATTCAAACAATACAATCATCCAATCCGACTTTACAAAGCATACTTTTAACTACTGAATACACCGAGCACTGTTGTCCGTGTTCATTCGTCAGACTTTGGTGTCACGTACATTCTGATCATTATACGGGTTGTAAAAAACGATAAAGTGAGACAAAGAGGGAGAAAAAAAAAGAAAAAAAAAAGAAACAACCTAAAATTAAATAAAAGTGAGTAATCAAATGGAATCATGAATTTTTAAAAACCACTGCTTCTGGTTTATTTTTTCCTATTTTTCAGATAAAACCTTCACAAAAATAGAGAGAAAAAAAAATATTAATAGCCAGCTTTTGTTGTTTGAAAAAATTTTTTCACGCTTTTATCAATTTTACAATAGTACTATTTCAATAGTTAAAAAGTAAAATATTAACATGTTAATGAAAAAAGAAAAAAGATCCCCAATGTTTTTTTAACCAGTTTTTTGGAAATTTAATTAATATTTTTGGGTTGTTTTTAATTAAAATGATCGATTGATTAAAATAACGTAATAGTGTACGTTTAAAAGAGTGCAGAAAAAAATATTTAAATGAAACATTGAGCCGAGAATACTCGGGAGTATTAACCGCCGAGGTACACACGTATAATTTCAAATAACTATAGAGAGGTGAGTTACCGGTAAGGGGTACGAGTAACAACAGTCTGTCTGATTGCCACGGGGCCATTTGAATTTATTGACCTGTCATCACGATCAGCCCTCGAAAATTGGGAATTTGCCACTCTCCAGGTGTCAAATTTTATAAAGTTTTGTTGTAATGATAGTAGTAGTAATAATAATAATAATAATAATAATAATAATAATAATAATTATTATTATTATTATTATTATTATTATTATTATTATTATTATTATTATTATTATTATCATTATCATTATCATTATCATCATCATCATCATCATCATCATCATCATCATCATCATCATCATCATCATCATCATCATCATCATCATCATCATCATCATCATCATCATCATCATCATCATCATCATCATCATCATCATCATCATCATCATCATCATCATCATCATCATCATCATCATCAGTATATTCACCACTTTCGAAGATAATCATTAACTCATGTGTAATGTATGTAAAAAAGTATTGGGGTGTGTAACTAAAACAAAAGAGATAATTTCTCACTCTATTACAGCACTTAACGGTAAGCCACATACCCGTAATTATATTTTTGAAGCATTTATTATATCATGACATGGTTATACATCAACCAGAGTTAACCCTCGATACATTATTTACCTTTCTGGTGAGTGTACGGGTCTATTAAACTAAAACGGTGTTTCAGCTTGGAATTCTAACTTATCAAACACATCAACACCTCGGTCATTTATTATAAAACGATAAATTATTAAAAATCGTTTGTAAAACTTACCCTCTGCCTTGTCAGACGTGGCTCCTCTGCTGCTAGTTTGGCTAGTGCTTGATAGTCACCCTGAGCTGCTCGAACTAACCATTCTCGTGCTTTTCCATCCAATTGTTGCTAAGATTAATAATTAACATAGATTATTTTTATTAAATTAATATTGGAGTAATTAAAAAAATTAAGCATTTGAAAAATTACTTACAGATGCAACGGAAGCACTGTCATCCTCATCGGTGCCCTGTAACAGTAACAAGCCAATTAATAATATTGACAAATAAAAAAACGATAAGGTTCAGGTGGTTATTAATAATAATAATAATAATAATAATAATAATA
The DNA here is from genome assembly GCF_013202065.1 of Cotesia typhae. Taxonomy (NCBI): domain Eukaryota; kingdom Metazoa; phylum Arthropoda; class Insecta; order Hymenoptera; family Braconidae; genus Cotesia; species Cotesia typhae. Next base: position 55,235 of record NW_027423753.1, read on the forward strand.
ATAATAATAATATATTATGCAGAAGAATATATATTCTATAAAATAGAAAAGACAACTGATATAAGTAGGTGGAAGAATTGCTCGGTCTTGTTGATTAATTCATATTATATATTAAATTGTTTGGATGGGATTACAGAAAACTCGTGACACCGAGTTCCTTATGAATAAGGTATAGTTATTTTATTAACTATCCATCGTGACTTTTAACAAAACTATGACGATCGATCTCCAATCTTTCTATAACCTTAGGCCTTCTATCTACCATTCTTTATTTTCGCCAAGTCATTATTAAATACAATTTACAATATCTTTATATCAATCACAACATTAAAAATTCAACTTGGGCTGTACTCGGGCCATACCTTACCAAAACTTGTCTAACTAAATAGCAGCAGATCTTAAACTTTCAGCGTGTCTGGGACCAGGACTGGAACTGGTACTGACGCGATGTGTAAATCAAAACACTTGTTTACTTGTACAAATCATCAGCTCATTAAATATATAACTAATGAATTAGTAATGACTAATGATAATATATTTTGAAAGTGATACATATAAAGATAAAATATTATCTACTTTTATTTTTATTTTTATTTTAATCAATTGTAATATGCCCCAACTAAAATTTTTAGTAAATAAATAATCGATATATTTATCATTTTTGATTGATGATATTTAAATAAATATTTTATATTGTAGAGTATTAAATATAATTAAAAAATAAAAAAATAATGATTGATTAAAAAAAAATAATTTTAATCGAGCGTTGGTTCACTTGCAATTATGGTGGGTATAGACGGTCCCCAAGTTATAATAAAGCTAATTTCCGAGAGCACTCGAGACTACTCGTGTCGTAACATGTTTTGCCTCCATCTCACCACCGCACCACCTAACAAACATATCTCCATACCATCATCGAGCTACACGCCAATACGTTATGGTTTCATCCCTATACCGAATGCTTCCACTCGTATATCATGTAAACGAGAAGAGCACACACACACACCGACACACACACGCGCGCGCGCGCGCACGCACCAAACCATTATTATTATTATTATTATTATTATTATTATTTTGCTATTAAATGCTCAGGGGGGTTATCCCCGGAGTCCGATTCTCCTAGGGCCCAGCCTGAGCTCCATCCGTTACTGCTGGACCACTCCGCACAACAAGGCGGTTAGTGATCACAGCAGGCCAAAGTCATTTCCCTTAAGAGACGGAGAGAACCAAGTAAAACAGCCTTCTGCATCCTAACTGCCAAGAACTCAGCTTTTGATGAGCAAGCTGGAACTTTGGCAAGTGAGGATACAAAAGACTGTTTCATCCCTCCTAGGACGCCAACAATCAGGACGACAAGCTTGACACGGTAACCTGGGTAAAATTTGCCAATTTCAAACAGGAGATCCTGATATATTTGTCTTTTGTGCTCTTCTTTGGCTGAGATGTTGTATTCAGCCGGGGCCGAGAACTCAATGACATAAATGTCACGAGTGGCCTTGTCGAAGAGCACAATATCAGGTTTGTTGTGATCTATCCGCCGGGTTGTTGCAAATGGCATGTTCCAATAAATTTTGCAACTGTCATTCTCAACAACCTGGGGAATATCTCCTGGCAAATAAGGCAGCACTGGTGTCACGTCAATACCGTAGCAATGACGAAGATAGTAGTACAGTACTCTCAGGGCAGCATTGTGACGCTGGATATATGCACCTCTCGCCAGCACTGGACATGCCGACAAAAGGTGCATAAGCGTCTCCGGATGTTGTCTACACCTCCTACAGGACGTGTCCGGAAGCTGCACCTGGAGCACCTTGCTACGGTACTCAAGAGTGTTAATGACACCATCTTGGCAGGCAAATATGAACCCTTCAGTCTCGGACATCAGGCCCGCTGACTTTAAGAAGGAAAACGTCAGCTGGATGGACAAGCCATGATCACGCACGTGTTTAAAGAACACGCTGTGCATGGACTTGTCCATCAGTTCGCCAAGGAGTAGTTTTTCCTCGGCGTTCCTGATGACGCTCTTAAATTCCTCCTTTCGGAGTTCCATAAGAGCGTTTATTTCTCCAAGTTTATTATTATTATTATTTTGTTATTAAATGCTCAGGGGGGTTATCCCCGGAGTCCGATTCTCCGAGGGCCCAGCCTGAGCTCCGTCCGTTACTGCTGGACCACTCCGCACAACAAGGCGGTTAGTGATCACAGCAGGCCAAAGTCATTTCCCTTAAGAGACGGAGAGAACCAAGTAAAACAGCCTTCTGCATCCTAACTGCCAAGAACTCAGCTTTTGATGAGCAAGCTGGAACTTTGGCAAGTGAGGATACAAAAGACTGCTTCATCCCTCCTAGGACGCCAACAATCAGGACGACAAGCTTGACACGGTAACCTGGGTAAAGTTTACCAATTTCAAACAGGAGATCCTGATATATTTGTCTTTTGTGCTCTTCTTTGGCTGAGATGTTGTATTCAGCCGGGGCCGAGAACTCAATGACATAAATGTCATGAGTGGCCTTGTCGAAGAGCACAATATCAGGTTTGTTGTGATCTATCCGCCGGGTTGTTGCAAATGGCATGTTCCAATAAATTTTGCAACTGTCATTCTCAACAACCTGGGGAATATCTCCTGGCAAATAAGGCAGCACTGGTGTCACGTCAATACCGTAGCAATGACGAAGATAGTAGTACAGTACTCTCAGGGCAGCATTGTGACGCTGGATATATGCACCTCTCGCCAGCACTGGACATGCCGACAAAAGGTGCATAAGCGTCTCCGGATGTTGTCTACACCTCCTACAGGACGTGTCCAGAAGCTGCACCTGGAGCACCTTGCTACGGTACTCAAGAGTGTTAATGACACCATCTTGGCAGGCAAATATGAACCCTTCAGTCTCGGACATCAGGCCCGCTGACTTTAAGAAGGAAAACGTCAGCTGGATGGACAAGCCATGATCACGCACGTGTTTAAAGAACACGCTGTGCATGGACTTGTCCATCAGTTCGCCAAGGAGTAGTTTTTCCTCGGCGTTCCTGATGACGCTCTTAAATTCCTCCTTTCGGAGTTCCATAAGAGCGTTTATTTCTCCAAGACCAAGGGTTCTTGCCGCATATATTGCTGCCTTATACAAGAATGACCCCTTATGCGCATTTTCATGTTTATGTTATTATTTATTATTATTATTATTATTATTATTATTATTATTATTATTATTATTATTATTATTATTATTATTATTACTATTGTATGCATACATATTTCGGTTTATATACTCTATATTAATGTATCAATGTATTAAACTTCACATTCCCTTTGCAGCATCCAACATATATAAACATAATATTTATGCACACATCGTTTTTCCTGCCCCAGAGACATACTCGTGAACAACTTGCTTATTAAAACGTTTTCATCTCCATCAAGTACCCACACGTTTATCAACTACTTGATTATTATATATTTCTGTTATTTATTTTGGCTCTTATAATATATATTTTTTTATCACCTAGTCCTCAAAATTTTGATTTAATTTTTGACGTCGTGCAAAGCATCATAATTTAAATAATTTAAATAATTGGAAAATAAGGTCCTTCTTAATTTTTCGTTGCTCATTACCGAATTCGTATTGGAACTTGGAGCATTCATTTTAAAATAGTATAAAAATAATAATTTTTATTTTTTATAATTTAATATACAATTGTATAAGGTACTTTGATAAATGTTGTAAAAAAAATTTTTTTTTTGTAAATAGTGACAGATTACAGTTTAAAAAATCGATAAAGTCCTCAAAAGCAAAGAAAAGACAAAATTATATAGTTCAGGAAATGGGAATTAGTTTGAAGATATAGAGTAGATCGATTATACGATCTGCGAATAACGTTGCTCTGATTTATTCCCTTAATGGGCGTTCGCGCATTCATTTTCGGTCGGACGACCAGGCAATTCCAACGAGGCATCGTAGTCGGTAGTTGATAGTTGGGTTATACGTTTAGCGGTTATGCGGCTCATCGCGACGACTATTCTGTCGGTGACAGGAAAACTCTCGGTGGGTGATTCAGCGTTTGGCAGGGAAACGCCTACTAACGTTATCTGCACCGTTATAATCCCATATATCCCATGAACCGGGTATATTCCTATATTCCTATATTCCTATATTCCAACTAATTTTGACTATGTACCATGTGCCGTGGTAGTATCCTACTAATGTGGTAATGCGATGGTTACCCCTTAAAAAACTACAGGACTTGAATAATATTAATCGCACACCAGAAACTATATCGTTACCGCTATGTTTTCCATGCACTCGAGCTTTATTAGATCGTCCGGCAGTTCGATACCGATTAATAACGATTAAATTTATTCTACTATACCTACTAATAGACAAACTTAAAATACTATCCTGTATATGTATTCCGAATCCAGTTTCAAATTAAAACAGAAAAAAAAAATGTTAAAATAAAAAAAAGAATGAGGTGTTATTTCAGTTTGTTAAATCCGGTGATGTATTATCTTGGAAATAAACTGCCCATGGCGAATAGAGTACGAACATGGAACTAAATTCGTACACATTCCCGGATGACAGGAATATTCGTATGAGCCCTTGTACTACTCTATATATTCAGAGAACACCCTCCGCCATATCGTATCGTCATCACAATCGTGTCGCTATTGCCATGTAATTTACTGGATTATGCTTACTCCGCTTGTCTTCTCATGTTCGCGTGTTCACACAATTTTCCAACTAATAACTAAATTTTACACAAGAATAAATGATAATAAAAAATATTTATATTTTTTAAATTATTTATACTAATTATTAACAACAATAAATAAGATATTGCTGTAAATTACACTTATACCTTATATATATATATATATATATATATATATATATATATATATATATATATATATATATATATATATATATATATTCAGGCGGTAAGAGTAAGAAACAGTAGTTACGATATTCCGAGACAGCTAATTCCAAATTGTAATCTACGGTTACCATCTACGGATTAGCATATAGATAGAGCATCGACGTCACGATGACCATTTTAGTGCATCGGCGTCTCCTGACCCGGAATCAACTCTCAATTCTCTCCTACTCAACAACCAAATTAAATTTAAGTAAATTAAATTAAATTAAATTAAAATAATTAACATATGACATAGGATTTGTTTGTACCGTTTGTTATAGAAATATACATATATTTAACCGTTTTGGGGATTTATTGTTTGAAGAGAGTTGAATATAACAGACAAGATTGTGTGTTTGCGCGTTTAGTCTGGATCAGGTGAGCTTGGCAGACACCTTAGGATCTAGCCAGAACGAGAGCCGTTAGATATTATATAGTAATAAAAATATTAAACCAAGACTAATATAAGGATAAGGAAGAATATCATCTTCTCGATGGAAGAGTACGAGTCATATGGTCTTAAGGTAATTTGTGCTCACAGCAGGACTGAGCAAACACGCACGGTTGGGGGTACTTTTAAAAATTAAATAACTCGATGACTGGTCACATTCTCCTACAAAACAGCACATTGCCATGGGTTTGTCTCATTATATTTATTCTGACTGCATAACCGTACAGCGTATATAGGCTATATATTTATATAGTGTACCTATCACTGTTATAAATTCCCATAAATAAATAATAATAGCTAATACAAAATCAAGTTGAGAATTTGTTTAAACTAAATCAAGTGAATATGCCACACTTGGTAGAGATATAATAATAATGATAATAATAATAATAATAATAATAATAATAATAATAATAATAATAATAATAATATCGTAAATGTGGTATAGAGTGCAGTTATATTAGGAGAACGAATGTTACCTGCTTGTCACATCGAATGACGTTCCCAAGACACATCTTATTATTTTACTAGATTTTATTAATTTTTCTTTTGCATTATTTATTTATTTTTATTTAAGTGTATTATATAAAGAGCTCTAATATAGATATAGGTGCATCAAGGTTTAGAGTGTGTGTTTATATTACGAATGATGGAGAGTACAGCGTGAAGAATGAGCAAAGAGTGAAACGTCGGACATCGTTGGTATGGGATCACTAAGAGAATAAGTAGGAAGATATACATATATATAAAGAAGAAAAGATTTAACCCGACGGGGATTCAAGAGACGAGAGTCGAGAGTCGAGAGTCAACAGAGAAACGACCTCCCGGGGGCTTATGAATACAAATAGCCGCTCACTGTGCGATTCATAGATCTCTGATAAAGAGCAAAAGAGCAAAAGAGCAAAAGAGCAAGAGAGCAAAAGAGCCCATATGACTTGTCCAAACTAAAACCACGAACATGAGTAGATCTTTGAGTAGCAGAGGCCTCGGAAACATTATTTATTTATATGTACGTATAGACAACACTTGGTCACTTTATAAACTATCTCTGACAACTAATAGAACATATCAGACCTAAAACAAGTTTCGAGACTCGATTATGTATTTTAATCGAGTAATAATTGACAATAAATGTTTCCGACTTCTGTAAAAATTTCGATAACACTCTCATATTAAATAATGTCTTTAAACTTGTTTTAATAAATACAAATTTATATCTTAAAACTAATAGGCCGTATCTCTATCCCCCTCCCTACCCTCTTATCTACTGATAGAGTGTAACACCTTACACAAAAAAATCTACCCGTAGCTGGTTGCGCGACATGACAAAAATAAATAATGAAACGGTAAAATAAAAAAACTTTATTATTATATTTTAAACACAAGTTTTTAGACAAATTTTCAAGATTTTTGGTTTATGCTTTATTCGAGTCCAAAAATAAATTAGAAAAATAATCGAGATTCAACGAATCAAGAAAAAAACAAGTGTTAAAAAGCTAAAAAGCCAGGTGCCATACCAAGCTCTTACGCATTAACCCCACGTCGCGTCCTGAATAATGACCTTAATATATATAAATATATTTGAAACAATGATGATCCGCCCGCGTAGTTTCCGCTCGCATAAGCAAATGTTGTCTGCAAAACCATGTGTCGTATCTGAGTTGCTAGTACAATAATATATATATATATATATAAAGTAATATATACTAATCGCCTCGGCTCGACCCCTTTTCCTCTGAGCTGAGATTTGACATCAGATAGCACCCAACAAGCATATATAGGAATCCCAACACCCACTCTTTTAAAACAAAAAAAAAATCCAAGCTGGCGAGTAAAAAAAAACTTAAACTCGTTTATCTATCACTATATATGAAGAAAAATGTGCCCAGGACATTAGGCTTGCCCGAGTAGTCTCTTCTCCATCTCTTGTAGCTTTTCCGCTCATCTATCATCCCACTTAACCGCTACGGAGACACACGTTTCCCTTCTGCATCAATGGACCGCGTTAGTTTCTCTGCACATGTTTCTCTGCTTACAACGCGTCTAGTCTCATATACATACGACTGTACGACTCTTTGTAATGTAACGTATGTTTGAAAATAGAAAAAAAAAATTAGAGAGAAAAAAAAAGACTCTCAATACTTGTATTATATGTCGTCTGGCTGTTTTTTGTTGGTCCATTATAAAAAATACTGGTATCCACTATGTAACTATGAACCAAATAACAACAGCAAGAATAAAAATGAAAGAAAAAAAATAAAAAAAAAAAAAATCATCGAGGCATAAAGTTCTTAGAGTTGATATGTAGTCGCTACTGTATACTGTCTGGTAGAAGACACGCGCATAATTTAGCGAGTACGAGGAGTTGTCGAGGCTGTCGTCGAGTTGAAATCACGCAAGCTGGTTCTCTTAACCCTTCTGTAGTTACCCGTCTCTGGATAGAATGCAAGTACCTATAAGCTGGCAGTGGAACCTCCTCAAGTTATTCTCCTCCTTTGCATATACATTCTGTAAGATTACTTTGTGCGGTTTACACCCTCGCCTTACTTGCTTTACTTGCTTTACTTCCCTTGCTCAGCTGAAGCAACCTCTTTGCTTCAACTCAAACTTGAGCGCTACCGAGTGTTATGTTCACTGTGTGCTTTCTCAGTATCTATATATATATATATATATATATATATATATATATATATATATATATATATATATATATATATATATATATATATATATATATATATATATATATATATATATATATATTACATACCCTAGATCCACGGTTACATCAACTATATATATGAAAGAGCTAGAGGGCAAAACTATCCAAGTTTCCAGTTTCCTCTACTACTCGTTGCTTGCTGCTTGCTGCTCACCTTCTAATGTATGCTGAAACTATACTCAAATTCTAAAGTTTACCGGTGGTACAGCAAGAGAAGAGAAACAAGGATGAGTGAAATGGTACACTCAACACACGACCTTTAGTTTACCCTTTACCCAACACAATCCTCCTATCCCTTAACCCTCATCCCCCCTTCATCCCTTTTCACTCTTCACTCTTTCGACTCTCTACTCTCTATTCTCTACTACTTACTCCCTAGTACATACTATACCAATTCCGCCTTACATCGCCTCGCGACTCGCGAGTACATTGTAGTTTCAACTCTCAAGTTTAGACTTTACTAGTACTCTAAACTAAAACTCTCAACACTTATACTTTAGTTTAGACATGCGTGATCTTAATTAGTAAAACACCCTGGGCGATAATATCTATATAAAACATTTTTTTATGTGATAATTGATGATTATTTCACCTATTCAATGAATTTTTTTAATGACTACTTAATGACCAGTTAATAAAATTTGTCAAGTATTAATTTTTGTTTATCAAGTTATTTTTTTTTTTTTTTTTTTTTAACTCAGTCAATAATCATCAGTTGCCTAAATCAATGGTCTAGTCATGGTTTGTTTTATGAATAAGTTATTTTCTAAGAAAAAGTAAATACGGCACGCGACACTAGCAACTCATTGAGAATGCATAAAGACAGATGACGATAAACATTGTGCATAATAATTATTAGTACCAAAATACACTGTATAGTATCAACAGACCGCACGGTAAAAGATTACTACAGGATTTCCGGAGAACAGGCGCCGCTTTGTTCATTATAATATTTTAATTTTATTACAGAAATTTTTTCATCCAGTCAAATATTAATTGACTTGATAATTAAAAATTTTTTTTGTTAATAATAATAATAATAATAATAATAATAATAATAATAATAATTATTATTATTATTATTATTATTATTATTATTATTATAAAGATATTAAAATCCTTATTTGGCTTGGGATTATATCGTTACATATTTTAAGTGAGATAAATATCAAACAGCTTGTCATATTAAAGGATTAGCTTTTATAAAAGTATTGAATTAAAAATACCTTGTCAGAACGTTTTTTAGCCGGAGTTGTTGCACTGTTCGGACGACCGTGGAGATCAGTTTCACTGGCCATGCGATTGAAACGCTGCATTCGTTCTCTAACACTCGGTAACTCAGATGTTCCAAGACTTTCTGGTGGTCCTTCATCTTCCTGTTTAATTTAATTAAAAAAATAAAAAAAAAAAACAAAGAAAATAAATAATAATAAAATTAATCTGTTTACCTTGATATTTTCTTGTTGATTTTTTCCTTTATTGCTGATATTTTCTTTATTATCTTTATTATCTAGCTTAAATTTGTCCTGGCTCTTTCTTCGCGGAGGAACTGGAGGTGAATTTATTGGAGAGGTATAGTCCGTATTAATTTCTGATATATTTTGTTGACTTTGTTGATTCGTTGTCACAAAATTGTAACTATTTGTAATAGAGCCAAAAATTTGATTGGAAGGATAATTAGCACTACTTTCGATGGTGATATTTAAATTAGGGGTACTTGAATTAAAATCTGAATGAGTTGAGGGGGACTTTAAGTATAATTCATCTTGAGTAGCTCGAGTGCTCGACACGTAAGAAGATGGAGACGAAGATGGGATAAAATCGGAATTGGATGGACTTAGAGGAGCTGGAGGAGGTGGACGATAAGGCGGAGGATCTCGAAGCGGAGACGTAGGTGTTAAAAAATCAGGACTTTCTAGTAATGTGCTTGATGATACATAGGGATAAGACGTTACTAAATCATCAAGACTGTGTATGTATTTTTTTTTAAGTACTAAATACTTTTCCCCCTAAAGAAAAAAGAAAAAAGAAAAAAGAAAAAAAAAATCATTATTCAAGTTTATCTTTATAAATTGGATCGATCAAGCAATAAAATTTACCTCAAACTATTAAACTATTGTTGTAATAAAATAAAAATCAATCAAGTATTGTAAATGCACGTATAGTAAAAAAATACAATACCGTCTTACTAAGTAAATTATAAAGGCGCAACAAGCAACAAGTCGTGCCGCTCCTGTGTTTAGTAGTATGTCAGCTCAACGTAAACAGTCACGCTCTTTTAAGAAGTAAAATACACAGACAGACAGACAGACAGACAGACACACACACACACACACACACACGGTAAAACTTACCTCTTGATTTTTAATTGTCGCCAAGGCATTGACGTATTCCTTGAATTTATTTCGCGCCTCGACTGCAACATAATAATAATATATTTTCACATAATCACTGAAATGAAATAATTAAATAAACAATAAGCGATAACCAATACTTGTTGTACATAATGTAAAATATTCAACACAACACATTGTATATAAACACAAGTAATCCTCTGAGGTCACTAAACATTTATCCATTAAAATATTAAATAAAAATAATTTAAAGCTATTCGGGACTTACCTCGCGTTTCGGGATCTGTTAAAAAATACTTGAAATGTTTAACTAGATCACGATTGCGAGCAGAACCTCCACTTTCAATCAAATATTTACGTATCTCATCTAACGACAGATTACTGGGAGTCGCCATCTTTACTAAAGCTGACTGACACGCGCGCCTCTACCGGCTAAAATATCTTTTAAATTCTCAACCAAAAGTAACCGACATTTTACAAATCACAAGTGCATATATTTCCATTAATAAATTACCTTCATTCAAAGTTAATTACTTATGTATATATATTTTTATTTTTCCAATTGTTGACGTAAAAATTTTTTTAAATTCATTAATATATATATATATATATATATATATATATATATATATATATATATATATATATATATATATATATATATATATATATATATATATATATATAAATACAAATTTTACTTTGCCAAGTATACAATAAGTATGATTACACTATGCATATTATTGATGTAAGTATATGTATATGTACTGATACTGATCGTGATCGCGTTTTTCATGTTCAATCAAATCCAACAGAAAATTTAAATAATAAATAAGTGAATTAATAATATTATACAATGATTAGCGGTAAACTGTCAATCGAATTAATTAGAGTACTGTTGAAATAAAATAATTTAGATAATTATTGAATGGAGTGACGATGACTATAAAATAATCAACAATTGAAAAGATTTTAGTGGATTCTAGTGTTCGTTTGGACAAAAAGGATTTTTGTGTTTTTAAATGGACAGATATTAGTTTAAATATTTATTTAAAATAAAATGGAATTAAGCTAAGCCGGACGACTATCGGAGATGGGAGATAAAATTTTTTGTTTATTTTGATGTTAAAATAAAATCGAGGAAATAACACAAGAAATAAAAAATAAAAAGGAATAATAAAATAAATGGTAGATTTATTGAAAGCTTTTTACCGTAACTGAACAAGCATCCGGACAAAATCCAATTTATCGTTATGTGTAAGTTTTGTTAACATTCGTATTGTTTAATTGTTATTATTATTATTATTATTATTATTATCATTATATAAGATTTTTTATTATATTAATTTACTGTTAAAAAAATTTTTTTTATGTCGTAGAATTCTAATTTTCAAAAATTTTTATTTTAGATACGTCGAGCTGTTTCAATGTACGCAAAGGAAACTTATTTATAAAATTATGGATATTAATACAACGTAAGTTTCTTATTATTTACTCATTGTACAATTTATCTACTTATTTAATTAGTATATAGTTAGCCGTATTTTTTATATTCATTATCAAAAATTTTCATTTTCATATTAAAATTAATTTTTTTAATATTTACTATTGGTAAATTAGTCGTGAAATTTTATCAAATATAATACTAAAATAAAATTTTAGACATAAGATTATTTAATATAATATAGTATAGAAAATAACTTTGAGTATTTAAGAGATTTTAATGTTTTTTGGGAGTAATTTATTAAAAAATAATAATTTACGAGAATAAAGCATGAGGAAAAAAAGTGTATAATAATTACAAAATATGTTACTGATCATTTGGATTAGCTCTTTGTAAATCGTGGAGGAATGTCATGAACCCGGTATGCAGTGATCCCCTGAACATTAGCACTGGTGATGTTTTTGCCCAAGAATTCCTCAGCGACATAAAGTCTCGCGTGCACGCTTATATATTTTTCTTACTCTTTCACTCTCTCCCTCTATTTATTTTATGTCTAGTAAAAATAAAAGACATTAAATATCTACCTCTAATGGAGAAGTAAAAAGTAAAAAATGTATATTCCATCGGTGGCTTCTTACATTTAGCAATTTATCAATTTCAATCATGTGAACCCAATAAAATTGATATTAAATAATAATAAGACCAACGTGACATTAAAAAAAAATTTTTTGATTTACTAATTATGTATCAGGATATGAATATCAATAAGTACCAGTCTTGCAGAGCATAGTGAATTGCGTCTACAGTGGAATCTGAGTGCATATCAGTATTGTTTATCTTTCCCACGAGTCTGCTAAAAAGTATATAGGGAAAAAAAAAAAAAAAAAACACCTTTACTATTTTATTTGATCTTGAGAGTCTCTGGACATTTGTCAGTATATATTCACAAACTAAATAATTCGCGTAATGTTCATTTTTATTTTTAAATAATACGTCATTATACACACATGTAAGTAATTTTAATTGTTTTGTCTTTATTATACCAAAAAACAATAAATATAAAATAAAAATAAAGAAAAAAAAATATCAGAAACCATAAAAAGAATAAAAATGATATAATAATGACGAATGGAGAGCTGTTATTGAAGCCGCGTTATTTAAAATAATTTTATTAGCGGAGAAACTCGACCTCTATTTTCTAACCCGGGACTAATCGCCGAGAAACCCAATGAGTATCAGCGTATATAAATACGACGTGTTAGCTTTTTTTCTATATATATGTGAGTATTATCATCTTATTATAATAAGCTTAATTTTTTTGTTCTTATATCTGTCTAGGGCCCTGTAGAGTCCTTTTTAGGGTTCTCATGAGCTAAAATTTGTTTGTTCTATCTTAAACGCGTATCCAATCGTAATTCCTAATAGGATAAAAAGTAGAGCGAATATATATATATATATATATATATATATATATATATATATATATATATATATATATATATATATATATATATATATATATATATATATATATATATATATATAGGATAAGATGGATAGGATGTAGGACATACATAAAATCGACGGGTAAGTACCGCGTAAGCGTAAGCAGCAAGTACACGAGGTACGCAGGTCCAACGGGGGCAGGTATTGCATGGCGCCACCTCCAACCTAGAGTAGACTTAGGCCTCGGGCTCGGGTTTGAAGCTCTCTCTCTCTCTCTCTCTCTCTCTCTCTCTCTCTCTCTCTCTCTCTCTCTTTCTTTCTCTCTCCATCGGCTCTGGGAGCAACCCCATCAGCAGCAGCAACAGCAGCAGCAGCAGTCTGGTGATTCTCTGTCTGGTGTTGGTCGCCCTCTCTTTCCCTACTATACTACTACTACTACTAGTCGACGGCTCGTTGGCTCTGAAAACCCCCACGCACGTTTACCCACTACACCGGCGTTCTCTCTTGCGTTAGCTCTTTGCTCGGTCCTCTCTACTACTTGTATCGTTCCATTTCGCTCGATCGGGAACCAACCGGGTAGGCACCACTTGGCCAAATCCTCTCTCTTTATCTCATTATCTGTTTATCTCACTCCCAAGCATTTACGATATCCTTTCCGTCTCTTTGTCTTTTGGTCGTCTCTTGTTGTCTCACTCAATGGCCAGCTCTCTGATGCTGGTGTTCCTGCTGCTGACTGCAACTCGCTGGCTCCACTTACCCAATCTAACCCTCAGGCCTCGGGGCAACTTCATTCCACATTTACTGACCACCACCGTCGGCCGCCCTAGTCGTCGTCATTGTCATCATCCTCCACAGTGTATTACGCTAAATATTATTTAATAATTAAGTGTCTTGATAAATAAATAGTGAATGTAAATATAAATATTAAATACAATGAAATAGTGTCTCTATATCTCAATTGCTCATCTCCAACGAGTATTTGTTTATAATAATTAACTGACAAATTTTTTTTTTATTATTTATTTGTCAAATATAAATAAATATATCTATATAATAACATATAATAAAAGTGTCGAAAATTAGTGAATTATTCAGTGATAACGTGTTAACTAATTACAATTAATTGAATGAAATAATTAATAATAATAAAAATAATAATAATACTGGATTTATTATTGTGATATATAGGAGTAAAGTGAATAATAAAAATGGACATGCAAGAGGACTGTTGGGAACACGTGGGGCTCCTTCAGGATGTTTCCGGTTCGGGACAACCAACGCCGCCTGATTTGAATCCCGCGTTTCTTTGTAATCAACAGCAACAAGTGAGTACTCAACTATAGTTTTATTTATTTTTATAATAATAATAATAATAATAATAATAATAATAATAATAATAATATTATTGGTTGGTTGGTAGGATATATAGTAGTAGGTGATTTATTTCTGTATAGTATACCGAATGTAGAATTGAGAAATTGAGAGATGGGAATTAATTTTAGGGAATGGATTGGTGCGTCAACAGACACGGTACCAATTACGTAGTCCCACCGACGGTTCGACATATGCCATGTACTCGCTTAGGGACATGTCGATAAGCGCTAATATTCGAGAGCGTGGAGACTGAATTATCGATTTCGTGAATACGTTATCAGACAGCATGCCAATAATCGTTACTATAGTTACTACTATCTAATCCTTCTATTATTCGTTTCAAGCATTTTATTGGTTATATTGTCTATTTTATAAATACAATATAATTGCACTCACTGTTTTATTTTTATATCAACTTAGATTAATTGAGTTTTATTTATTAATCAATCAATCATACTTAATAACAGTAATAATTTTTTTTTTAATTAAAATTGCGAAAATTGGTCGTTTAAATTTGTCAAATATCAATTTTATATAAGTAAATTTTCTTGGAGTAGTATCAGGGGAAAAAAAAAAAAGTTAAAACAATGAAACAAAAATACAACATAATAATAACAAAACTAAAACAGTTTTAGGGTGAAAGTATCGGTTTTAAAAACTGGGGCGTTGGTTACGGGGCTGCCCTGTAATCATCATCCCCAAAATTATAGGGATTTAGATGAGCATCCAGCACTACGCTCTGTATTGTTACCATATATACTGATGCGATAGCATGAATGAGCAGAAAGTTAAGAGTATAAAAGATAACAATATATACATTAAAAAATTAAAAAATTAAAAAATAAGAAAGATATCGGTGGCGTAATCGGCAAGCGTTAAGGGCGCGTGCAGCTCTGCAGGCCGTCGGGTATACCGGCTTCTTACTCGCATCACACGCACCTGCTCTCCCTCTTTTTCCTCCTCCTCCTACTCTTTCATCTCATCTTCTTCTTCTTCTTCTTCTTCACCCTTTTATTATCTCTTTTATTCCCTCTATTACTTCTTTTCCTTTACACTATATACTTTTATCTTTCATTCATTCACTCACTCACATGCCATTAAAATATAAATTTATTTAAACGTTCGCTATCAACTCTACTCATTTTTAACTCGATTAATATTCTAGAGAGCTCACCTTAAGTCGTTTATTAACAAATTTACCAAACGATACCAATCAGGTAATTCTACTCCTGATAATGTTACAGTTACATTTTTGTTGACTTATACTGTGAAAAGTTTAAATAACACTTGTTGTATTTGTTAATCCGTATTACTACTATTACTACTACTACTACTACTACTACTACTACTACTACTACTACTACTACTACTACTACTACTACTACTACTACTACTACTACTACTACTACTACTACTACTACTACTACTACTACTACTACTACTACTACTGAGAACGGTTTTGTTATTAATAAATTAAAGAAAATAAATTATATCCGTGGCAGTGCAATAATTGTCATCATAATAACTTTTATAAAAAAAGTAGGATATCAATATGTATATTACAATATTTGGATAATAAACAGCTACTGCTAGACCTATTATAAATATTATTACCTTTTATATTTAGGGATTTATATTAAAAAAAAAATTTATTAAAAAAAAAAAACAAAGACCTGGGTTTATTAATTATTCTGGCTCTTATTTATGTTTAACCGGGTAAATTTATGCTCGAGCGAGTACTCAGAAAAAGTAAAGCCGCAAGTACTCGTATATATATTAAGATTGAAGGTTTGCGTGTGTATTAATTGTCCTGACAATTAACTCCCAGATAACTCATCATGAGAATTTAAGTTTGATACACTAGTATAAGACTCAGGAGTATTAACAGAAAACAAAAAAAAAATCAGCAAAAAAAATGAAAAGAGCAAGTTTAAAACAAAAAGGGCGCACGAAGATGGAAATAGTCTGCTGACGCTGACGCTGACGCTGTCGGTGCAGTACACGTAAATATAGCACATCACGGGCTTATAAACCGATGCAACGTTGTTGTAGCTCACGTATAAGTTTCCCACGACGGACCAACCGACGTGTGGGAATATCCTGATTATTACGCGGCCATAGGCAAACTTTACCAGTAACGATCATCGCTTGTCGTGGATAACCATTTTTATATTCTCAAAACGTATCACACTATTCAGCCAAAGTTATTTCATTTCATTTCGTTTAATTTCATTCAATTTTGCTTTTAACCACTCATACTAATACATTTATATATTAATTTTATTGAAAAGAGTCTGCTTATTCAAAAATTTTTTCTTTTTCTTTTTAAAATAATTATATAAATAAATAAATAAATCAATAATTTTGAATTATTTTATCACTTTAATGTTTACTTAGATAATTGCAACATGTTATTTTTTTTTTTTTTTTTTAAATAAATGAAATATTGTTGCACAGAAGGGTGACAGCTAGGACAGCTATGCGCGACGGGCTGAGCATCAGGATGAAACAGGGTGAAAAGCGAAACTTGGCGATATGTATAGGTACTTAAGCAAGAAACATGTATCGTAAACACATACGTATATCCATATACTATACATATAGGTTATATGTAGTAGGTTGATGATGATGATGATGATGATATAGACTCTGTTAGAATCGACGGTGGGAAACTCTGCAAGCCGTCGTTAATGGATATTATGTATAGCTGAGAGTTTGCTGTAGATTCAGATGAGAGATTGAGTTTTAATATATGTATATGTCACTCAATAACCGGAGAAAATTAATTTTCAGAAAAGAAAATTCATGTAAATTAGTATTGTATGAATTAAAATATTATCTAAATTTTTTTTTCATACAAAAAGTAATCTATTAAAATAATATACATGTTATTATATTAATATTGATAGGATTATCAAAAGCTTTGGATATAATCTACAATCAAGCTTGAATGATTTATGTTGTCTATTATAGGATTTTAAAATTACAAAGTGGCAATTTATACGTAATGATAACTATATTAAAAGTCAGAATCGTTATTATAAAAACAAATTTTTCTTTTTTCACTTTAATTTTTCGCGTTAACTAACAGAAATGAATAAACAACCTAGTATATAAGATAGAATAAATTTTTTAAGGACGTGAACAACAATAAAATGTCTAGTTTTATCTCAAAAAATATGATTAGAAAGAACATGTATAAGTATATTTACTTATTTTAATTATTTTTAACATTTCCAATAGACACCTAAAACAATGCTCAATTATAATTATTTTTTTTATGTTTGATGAGTATATAGTGTATACTATATTTTTAAACCACCTCAATCGAAATGTCTACTAAAAAATTTCTGCTCATAAACCATTAACATAACCCTTAAAATTTATTTCTTTTTTTTTTTTTCTTCAGAAAAATTTGACCTTGGTTTCTTAAAAATTTTTATTTGTATAAACGGTTGTAAACTTTGAAAATCAGGTAAATTTGTTTGTTGAAAGCGGATTTATGGCTGCAGTACTTTTATACCTTCTGCTATATACATACTCAATTATACTTGGTATAAGCGTGTGTTTGTATTTGGTTCTGTTCAGGACAATTTCAATTTGACAAACCTTCATTCAATACACACTAATATACAATTTAGTTGTTATGTAACGGGACAAAAAGGAGGGAACGCCGCACTCGAATATTATTTATGGTGGCCAAATTATTATTATTATTATTATTATTATTATTATTATTGCTGTTTTCTTTTTCTGTACCATTCGATTGGAACCTAGCAGAGATAAAATACAAAGTAAAGAATAATATTTATTTGAGAATTTCTCCTTGAAGAAGAAAAAAAAAAAGTAACTTATTTATTGCTGCAAGTAAAAAGCAAAGATTTTTTTTTTTTTTTCAAACACAAACAAATTTCCGTGTAATATAATGTAATTCATGACATAAAATCAACAAAATAAAAAAAGTCAAAAATTTATTTGCTGATTATAAAAAAATATTAAGTGGCTTTTGTGAAATAATAAACGCGTCTTTGATATTTTTATTAGTTAGTTATAAATTTGAATAATGTTAAAAATAATTTTTCGTACGGTTTTAAAATATTAAATAATAAAATAAAATGTTTTAAAAAAATTAATTTATAAATTTTAGGGTATAATTTATAATAAAATTTGATCGAAGAACAATTGAATTAGAAATGACTATAGTGTATAATAGAAAGACACCTGTTTTCTATATTTTGAACATAATATTTATGTATAAAAAGGCCCCGAATAGATAAAATAATACATAATAAAAAGGATCCGTTACATCCTGTGACTTTGATCTATTTTATCTTGATCGAGGTAAAGTGCTGCATGATGTAGTTTTATTTTTTGTGTAATGGTTGATATGGGGACACGAACTAAAATGCCAGGACATACATGTATATCTATTACTGTATACGTGATATATGTAGTAACTAGGTGCTGGATAGTAATATACAGGGTATAAACTGGATAAAAGAATCATATAGAGATATAATATAAATATTTTTCCGAGTACTGTGTTATTATACAATGGTATAAACAGAATATAGTAATAAAGGTATATATAGGTCACTTATGGTCACTTATGGGACAGCTGCCGTTTTATAGTGTCTGCATATCTGTGGACACATCACAGCTCAATTTTCATTTTACCTTTTTATTAATAGTCAAACCGAGAATTAATTAAAAAAAAAATTTTTTTTAAATACTGTATTCAAATTGAATTTTCTTGTTATTAATTATTTTTGTAAAATAGACAATATTGATAATATTAAAATGAGGAATCGTCGCGGTATAGGTAAAAAATTTCCTTCTCTTTTATTGTAATACTCACCTGAATCGTCTGAAAAATTTCCGTGTCCTACAGGGCGGTCCATTAGCCTATTAGTGGACCTGCAGGTGTCTCGAATCTTGAATCTCGAGGTGCATTTATGGGTACGCGGTAACCCCATATAAATACTTGTTATACCTATACCTATACTCATATGTATAAATAGAGTTTATATAGAATATAGAGCTCAGCTCCCACGTTCTCCAAGTGTACCCTGAGCATCATCACCACCCCGCATTATAATACAACATATTATACAAGAACCCCAAGCATAGGTGCCAGAAGTTGAGTCAAACTGCATATTCATGCGCAACGAGAACCAAGAAGCAAGTATAGAGCCGAGAGCGTTAACGACCAGGGCGTGTAACGCTAAATTTCGTAGCGTGTCTCTGTCCAGTTATCCACGCATAATCTGTCCTTAAGGCGCGATTCTGGCACCTCTACTTCTCTACTTCTCTACCTTTACTACCTTTTACTGTTTCTACTTACATCATCCACTCGCCTCTATATATTATTATTATTATTATTATTATTATTATTATTATTATCATTATCATTATCATAATATTCAAGTTTGTTAATTAAATCACTTATTAACAATTTATATTTATTATAATTTAAATAATTATGGTTGTCAGTTATATCTTCAGTGTAGTAGACTTGTTGCACTTTACGTTGTACCCTATTTCGTTCCTTTACATTATATCATCTACTAAGTATTTTTATCTATATATATATATATATATATATATATATATATATATATATATATATATATATATATATATATATGTTATTATTTATTGCATTTGATACACTTTATTTCCATCCTATTACTTGAATTCATATATTATTGATTGAGTTGACACAACACAAGTAATTGACAATACTGCTCAGGGATAATAATAAAAGGTTCGGGTTCGGTTAACGCACGTGCATTTTTACCGCGACACGTGTTAATTTTTACTCATTTCCTTTTGTATATATATTATGTATGTTTCTACTTAATGTACTAACATATCCGTATACGTTGTTCCATCGAGTAAAATATAACTAAGTGCCAATATAAAAGCTAACTTTAATTTTCCGTGTTTAAAATTTTTTTTTTTAAAATGACAATTTATTTCAATAGGAAACGACCCTATATATATATATATATATATATATATATATATATATATATATATATATATATATATATATATATATATATATAAGTATACCCTATACTTTATACCGTCGGCACTTGATTAGGCAAAACCACTTGGTTGACAGGATGCTTACTTATTTAGTATTTTTTCATTTACTTATTGAGATAATTTTTTATACCCAGTAAAATGTTAAAAAAAAATCAATGAATTTATATTTTTATAGTGAAAATATATGTTATTTATTGTTATTGACATGGATGCGGCAATAAATAAAAGTATATATGTAGTATCTACGATGTACATATATAATATATAAGGTTTAGAGTATAAGTTTGAGGATAAATATATGTATACTGTGCTGTAAGTTAAGTGTTAAAATTGAGAAATGGCGAAATGTTAGAAAGCTGATTCTTTTGTCGTTTAACCACCCTCGATACTAGATTATTTTTGTGCGGGGGCGTCGTGCCGTTAACCACCTTTTTCCGCTTATTCAGCAATCATTCAATTCGAATCCCGGTTTTTACGCCAGTGGTAGTAAGCTACACCACTTCTGTCGGCGATAAAACTTAGTACCGCGAGTAGGAGGTTCCAAGGTCTTATAAGACCACATATATTATTTATTTTTTTTTTTTTTCAACTTGTGAAATCCAAGATATTAGAAAATGAAAAATCTTATAAAACTAAAAATGACTTGTAATAATTAAAAACGAAAAATAATGTAGGTTAATCTGGAATATATTTTTAAATAAAAGATATTTCATTAGAGAATATAGTTATATATAGGTATCATACATACCATCATATACATATGATTAAGTAAAGCATCAGTCTGATATTAATACCTCGAGGTCCCATAATACTTGTAGCCATCAAAACCCGAAAGTAAAATCAGCAGCTGCCGGTACGGGTCGTTTGCAGCACGCGAGTTCCGAGCTCTCACCTGTAACGTATAGTATCTTCCTTCCTTCCATCACCGGCTATACATTAGACGTCTTATCCAAAATTCACGCTATATACGACATCGTCCTCTTGTATGCTCCGACCTCATTTGTTGTTTTTTCTTTCTATTCCCTCCCAACCACTCATCTGAATTCACCTCAAAATTCGCTCTTTTTCCCAACTTATACTACTCGACTATACACCCTATATTATATCATTCATGTATACTCTAATCTACAAGATAGATTTAAATCATCTATTATTATATAGTCAAAGACTGTAATCTTAATAAAATACCTACTTTCAACCAAAGCAGAAAAAAAAATGAAATATTAAAAAAAAAAAACCTAAAACATACCGTAGTGTTAATTTTTTATTACAACTATTATGTATGGATATCAATGAAATAATTATAGGGCTTCTAAAACCATCACCTGGACGATCTAGGAGATAAATAATATTACCTAAAACGTCTATACCCAGGCTTATTTATTTTATTTTGTTTGCCATTTACTTATCAAAAAATTAAAATACATAATAATAATTATAATAATAAAATTGAAATTACAATAATTTTCATGCCGGAATAAAATCAATTGTCAAATTATGACTGACACACGTACATGTCAATAAACGACATCTATCAATTATAATATAAAATATATATATATATATATATATATATATATATATATATATATATATATATATATATATATATATATATATATATATATATATATTGTATTTATTGGAATCCGTCGTCATATCGGAGGTTATACCAACTAAGTAATTGGTTTGCTGGGTTAATCACAAGGATAATCACGGCGAGTATCGTGTAGTAAAGGATATATATATATATATATATATATATATATATATATATATATATATATATATATATATATATATATATAATAATATATAAAATATATATAATAATATTGGAAGCAATTTAATAAATTCTACAAGAAGCGAGTTGTCGGTAAGGATCAAAAGAAAGGATCACGTAATTGGTGGGGATCGATATTAAACAGCGATCGATTCTCACGCTCACATTCGATGTACACAGTTGAGGCACGCTTTACTTATATATATATACGAGTGGTAACAGATTTATTTAAAACTCGCTTCCTATTAACGAGCATAAAAAATGTTTAAGGTTTTAATTAACGGCTCGTGTTTTCAGATTAATTGTTTAAGAGTTACTATCTACTAAAAGGAGCCAAAAATTTTTTAGATTAGTTATTTGCTCATATTATAAATATTTGCCTTTTCAAACGGAGAAGCTGCTCATATTTTTGCGTAATAATCTATTGAGAATATATCGAGTAGTTGTAATTGAAATATTATATGTTTATTCGTATATTATTTTAGAAATTTTTCAAGTTATTTAACGAGTTTTATGGATTTTTAAAGCTCACATAAATTTAATAATAATGTAACAATGTCTCAAAAGTAATTATTTCTTTATTTGATTTTTTATTATAACCAGATTTTGATGTCTTAGTTTTTAATTTGGTAAAAAAAACTTTTATAAATATATATGGATCTATACTGGGTTGGTAAAATACTTAAAAACAATTTATTATTATTTAATATAAACTTTTTGTATTGAAAACGGTAACAGGGTCTTTTTTAATGTTATTGAGAGGCGATATTTATAAATCTTTTGTTGATAACAATAAAGACCGATCATATATCGAGACGATTGAGGATTTCTGGAGAATTTTAATGAAGATGAAGGATAAATTGTCATGGAGTAGTCTTATTGAAATACCTGTCTCAATACCTTGACAGAATAAATAATGGATATGCTGATCATGATGATGATCACTGATGGCATATATGTCGATTAAATAAATAATTATAGGATGTGCGAGCGCCGTCCAAGGTTTACCCCTCTCTTTCTTTATCTTTTTATATATTTAATATTGTATACTCATACACCAATGTCCCGCTTCCATATACATCGACACTAACTGGCGTCAATATACTTTCCCACGCGTGCAATCTCACGCCGTTGGAATTCAGCTAGAATTTTCATTCATCTTTCATCTCGTTTCGGGGCTTTGTATTAAAATTTACAATTTATTCCCTGCTTATCATATGCTAAATTTTTTCAACACCTCAGTTAATTAATAATCATCACACTCATTGAGATATATATTTTCAAAATTTTTACTCATATTGAGAGTTGAATGTTGACTTGAAAAATTTTTTAATTTTTATTTAAGTTGTAAAGAAAAGGATTTATTTCATTTAAATATTCAGTTTTTAATAATCAAATTTTTCAGTCTTAAATCATTTTTTTGTCACGGCATGGTTTATTTATTTTTTTTTTTTGTTATATCTTTTAGTCTAATAAAAAAAAAAAAAAAAAATATATCCCCTGGCGACAAAAATGATTAAAAAAAAAAATATAATGCATATGCATATATTTCGGTCTATATGACGGTTGTATATTTTGGTGATATAGTTTAGGGGTAAAATGGAAATGCTCGAGCAGCGGGAGTCATTGGGAACCCCGCGGTGTTTGTTGAAGTATCGACTACGAGAATGGATAATAAACCCCGACGGGCCGTCGTATTCGCTCAAGTTACTTGTAACTCTCTTTTATATTTTAATCGAAAATAAAAAAATAAAATTGTTTCAGATTTACCATAAATAATTTTTTAAAAATATATATTATTTTTATGAATTACAAAAGAGGGATGAGAGTAAAATCAGTTTGTGTAAAAATAATTGAGAGTGTTAATAATATACATTAACAGGAGATTCGTAAAGGTTGATTAGAATAGGCTTATGACGTTAGGTAGTCCCGGTTGTCTGTATCAATATTGGGTGTATCCTGGATCTGGATGGATAAGCTTCTATATATATTCCACCCATAGCCACGACACCTTCTTCACCCGGCCATAGCCTGCATGCCACCACTTTGGTTCTATATATATGT
Source organism: Cotesia typhae (assembly GCF_013202065.1). NCBI lineage: Eukaryota > Metazoa > Arthropoda > Insecta > Hymenoptera > Braconidae > Cotesia > Cotesia typhae. The sequence goes on from NW_027423753.1 coordinate 79,844, forward strand.
ATATATCCCTAGTTATGTATATGCGCATCGATAATTATACATGCAATATAGGAGAGAGCGTGACTGTCGTTATTGTCGCGACAAAACGTTCAGGGATATATATATCCTTGTGGATAGTTGTGTACTCTGTATGATTAATCGCGGAGTGAATAACCCAACCGTTTTGGTCTACTCGTTACCTTTAATTATATATGTAATATATCGACTATTATATACTTGATGCACTTAATACTATTGCATAGTGTATATAAATAAATAAATACTATATATGATATATAACAAAGTTGTAATGACAAAGACTATCAATGACATTTTAAACAAGTGTGTGTATTTAAAAACTCTTTATTTATCTGATACCGTCTCTCGGCACTCATATTTTATGTTCTTTAATAAATTACATACTTTTAATTTCATTAATTGTCATTGTATTCAAACGTCTATTATTATATATTAAAAAAATTTACCTTACCTATTGATAACGTATGCGAATAATAATAATATGAAAAATTTTTAATTATATATACAAATACGTACGCCTGTAATTGACCTTTTAATTTCGGTATATTTGTCTATACAGAAAAACACACTCATATATATGTTTATTTAGATACTATAAAAAGATAAAAGATAATTTACAATAAAGTAATAAAAGGTTGTTAAAAATCGATGACAAAATGACAACAACCATTTATTTTGTAGAGAAAAATATATTTACTTAGTAAATATGACATTGTACGTAATATTATGCAAAATATATTTTGGGTACTGTTTGGGAAAAATGGATACAATAAAAATGTTTTAGAATTGCATAATCGGTAGGTCATTAGATTTTTATGGCTGTCTTGACAAAGGGCGGTAAATCATCATAAAAATTTTAAAACTCAAACTATGTTGTATTCTGGGATTAGCGTTGCGTCTACGGGTGCGAGGTACTTCTATATATACAAGTTTACAAGTATATATCTTTACTTGAAATAGTAATAGAGTAGTACAGATTGCCGTTAAAACTTTGTTAAACTTTAGTTTTGGTCTATCAGAAAATATATATATATATATATATATATATATATATATATATATATATATATATATATATATATATATATATATATATATATATATATATATTTAGTCAGGTATATCCTGTACAAGTTGTCTTATCTTTAACAAATGATCCTGCCTGTTGCTCATCTCATTCCCTTTACCTTATTTCATTATTCCCTACAAAGATATAGATGCTCCAGCATTTCATTTTTGTCTTTTTTTATAATATTCGGCTTATTTACGTTGAGTACATAAGGCTTAACCAAATCAAAGAAATAACAGCCGAGTAAATACGTTTATATCTAGAGCTATTTTTAGGGACGCAGACCCAACCTAGACAAAACTAGATACTTTTCGACCTGTTTTGGTAATCCCATTAACCTCGAACTATAAGAATTTTTGGTTACATGTTTCAATAACGAAAATCTTTAAATCTAATAGAAAATATATTTAACACAAATATTATGTTTAAAAAACCATTTTTTTTTCCTAATCTGTGTACAATAGGAAGGTCTACCTTGAAATATGTACTCAATTTTCCACTTTCTCTTTTATTGCCATTCTTCGTTTTTTTTTTTTTTTTTTTTTTTTTGTATTTTTAAATTTTTAATTATGAAGACAATACCAAATGCATTAAATTAAAAAAAAGAAAAGAAATAAATTTTTCTATTTCTATACTAAATAACTGGTATGATTTAGGTGAATATACACTTATTTTATTATAAATAATACCGTCGATATTGCAACAATAAAATCTCAAATTTGAAGCTTCTTTTGATTTACTTATACAACGGTTGGATTTATAAAAAAAGTCAGAAATTGTTTTCGATAATTTTATATTGATTACTACTGTCTTATTTGAAGAATTATTTTTCCGTAAAAATGAATATATATAAGGTGAATATGTTTACTATGAAAAATAATAAATTAGTGTAAATAATCAATATCTTAACAAGCTTGTATACTTATAGATTAATAAATTAATAATTAACTACATGGATAAGTTTATCTAAACTATTCAAGTGTTAGTAAGCATAAAAAAGTTTTAAAACAGTTATCATCCTGTAAAGATAACTCCAAAAAACATACATACATACATACAATAAACATATATAAATATAATACAAGAGTGTTAGCAATATTCTGGTATCAGGTAAAAATGAATAGGAACAACGATAAAGGTTTTTTTTTTTTTTATTTAAAAAAAGTAAAAGACAAAAAAAAAGTGAAGACAAGCTGAGATTTATTCAAGTCCCGTGCCAACGAAGTTGACAAGAGTCGAGCCGCGTAAACACCCTCGCTCTTTGTTCTTCTCTGGTGCTAAACAAAGATAAACTATTCGTACATACATATACGTACAGATATGTAGATACGTACATACGTATCCACTCTACTCTATCGGCTCAGAGCGTAACAAGTGAGAGAACTCACCAAAAATACTCATCCGAGACGAAGAAGCAAACTGAAACAAGAAAACCGCATCATTTTATATTTTCTTGTTCGAGGGCGGAGCTTAGGGCGTGCCCAATATAAGGCACGCCTTTTTTTGTTTTGATAGCCAATCGCCTTATTGCAAATTCTCTCTTAGGAGTCAATTTTGTTTGCTTTCTTGTTCTCTGATTGGTTGGCGGGATTATAGCCCCGCCCAATCACCAAAAAGTGGGGTAAATTAGTTAATAGTAAGACCGTAAGAGGGACTGATTGTTTCAGTTGATTTTGAGCCTTAGAGTGGATACCGATGAAGTGGTGTGAGTGTAAGCGAGTCAGTCGAAGACTGGAGAGCCCTGTGAGAGCAGGGGACGGACTACTCTCTTATTAAATAAATAATTGTTTTTTTTTTTTTTTTTTTTTTTCCATTTAGATTTTTAATATTTTCGCGTGTGCTAGTGCTGCATTATTATATTTTGTATTTTGTTACAACAAAATCATCAATTTCTTGAATATAATCCACATTGTTATTACGATTACTGGTATTAATAATTGTTATTATTGTTGTTATTAATGTTGTTATTGTTGTTGTTGTTGTTGTTATTGTTGTTTTTGTTTATATAATAACACGTGGCCAATAAACAAAAGAACAAAGTGTTTTACAATGAAGCAAAAATTTAAATACCACTGCCTGAATTTGGAGTAAAAGTATCACAAACACATATGTTTGTTTATTTTTTCGTTTTTTTTTTATTTTTTACTTTTTATTTCAACCATTATTTAATATATCATTGATAACAATAACCAAAAAAAAAAACAGTGAATTAACTTTAAATGTGTGCTACAGTGGGTGCTCGTGTTAAATTTCTGTGATTATACATATATAAGCAAAACTGTAACATAATTTTGTTTGTAATGTCAGCGTACGTGCAATTCGGATACTCTTATCCGTCGGCATCACAGGTAAAACTATTGTTTATTGTTTAAACTATTTACCAGTAACTTTGATAATTATTTAAACAAGTTGAATAAAATAATAAATAAGCTTTTATGTGATTATAATTTTAAATTGAGCAAGTAATTGGTATAAGAGACAGGTTTTTATTCTACTTGATTTAAAACGTGCACCTGCCAATTTATTTTTAGTTTTTTAGTTTCTTGATGGCTTTTTATCGGTTATTATTTTCTGCTATCAATATTTTTTTGTTATTAATAAACGTTGGTTTTACTTTTTTTTTTTTTTTTTTTTTTTTCTGTCAGAAATTATTAAATTTATTAATTTGTTTATTATTATTTTTTTTGGAGCGACGGCCGTCGCATATGATTATTAAAATTTTTACTTGTATATAATTTTTATTATTGTTAATAATAAAATAATATAACGATAGCAATCGATTGTATATATAAATACATACATATATTATTAAGAGCATAAATAATTAATGAGGTTTATTTAATATTAATTGTAGAAATTCTGTTGAGACTGTCATGTATAGACTGTCATGTATACACCTGTCGCAAAATTGAATATTATGTGCGTTAACTTTTAAAAATAATTATTTCAACATTTTATTTCAACGGATAACTGTCATCTTATTATAATTGCATAAAATCCATTAATTTCCATAGTACCAGTTCAATTTAAATATTTGAATTTAAGTATTTAATTGTATAATATATTATTTATTAAATTACTCTCCTTATACTGTCAATGATTTGTTCAATTTTTCATAATTATATTTCTAATTGCGTTATCATGCGTTTCGGTTTATTTTATTTTATTTTATTTATTTATTTTTTTTTTTCAATTTAATTAAAAAATATTGATAGATATAATTACAAAAGCTAATAATTTACTTGAGTATTATTTCCTATCGGAAAAAAATCCTCAAGATAATTCTTTTATTTAATTTTCGATTTATTTATTTATAATAATTATATAATCATCGCTTCAATTTTAATTCAAGTAATTGATGTAAAAATCGGTTACATTTAAATTGAAAACTTTTTAATTTAATTATTTTTAAATATTCTCAATAATATAATTTATATTATATTATTAAAATTACTTTATCCTCTTTTGTGGTTAAAAAAAAACAACCAGTGTCTAAATAATAATAATAAACATAATAAAGAGTGTCAGCTTTACTAAAAAATACAACTTAATTAATAAAAAATATATAATAAGCGTACATATGATATGAAAGGAGCAAAATAAATTTCTATTGTTATTTTATCTCCGAGTGACATTAAAACAATTTTTTTACCTGAAAAAAAAAAAAAAAAAAAAAAATTCTCAATATCACACAATTATACATTATTAAAACTCACTTACTTTAACTTGTTATTAATTTAATCTAAAATCAGATCATTATCAACGCTATGTAAAAAAAAAAAAAAAAAAAAAAAAATGACTTTCTCTCAATTACAAACGAGCCATTATTAAACTCTAAAATAATTATTGATAATTTATTGAAATTATCAGTGCATAAATTATATATATATATATATATATATATATATATATATATATATATATATATATAGTTAAATATGTTGTTTTTTTTTTTTACATATTTTGAAAATCCCGGCCATAATAATGTTTTGTTAGTTTTTATTTGAAGAGCAGGCGCGAGCGCAGACGTACAAACTACTTGATATATGTATTTATTAGAATATAAATTTGAGTATATGGATATGAGGACTTAACTTTCTATATAATCTATCTGAATAAGATTGTGCCACTCATGACTAAAGTATATAAAGAGGGGCCCAGGGGTTCACCAGGGGGTATTATATCCAAGTACAGAGAGTAAGATAAAACTTGTATATGTATTTTTATATATATATATATATATATATATATATATATATATACACGAAAGAGAACAAAATAAAGTTGTGAGAAAATATTTATTCTTACAATGTAGATGTGTCAGTGCGATTGGTGTTTCCCTCATACCAATGACAACACAATTGGTAAACATATGTAACATATGAATAATAACATGGCAATATATGCTCACACTGGGCGTTTACAATTATGGATCATTTTAATTTTTATTACTTTTGATATTATTTACAATAACAATAATCTATGCCCTACAATTACAAATTATTTGTCTTTTACAAATAAAATTAGTAATACGAAAATATACACATATAGTTATATATTTTTCAGCAGTTCAAGACCGACGGATTAATCTGATATCCTTGATTACCTTGTACATACATTTACTGATATCTTGGATAATAATCAGTGTTAATTTTATAGTTAAATTTAATAAAACATGAGGTTTTTACATAGTGATTTACAAAGCTTTCTATATTATTTAAAGATATTTCAATTAATTACTATTATTACAAATAAATATTAAAAAACTTGGGGGATAAATTGAAGTTGTAACAGCAAAATTATTAGTTAGATAGTTACTCACTTGTGGAAGATTAAAGGGTAGTAGACTTTTGGAGCAAATAAATAAGAATAATAGATGGAAACTATATATTATTTATCTTGATTCAAAATGAGAGCCAATTAAATAAAAAATTTAGTAAAGATTGACACTTGTTGCATGGCTAAATACATTTTATCGATAAGCTTTGAAATATAAATAAATAAAGTAAAGTAAAGTATGTACTAAGTATGCGGGTTACAAGTTGATATACCATGCAAGTTATTATAATAACTAACTATAAATATATATAGAAGTAAATAAAGATATTACCAGTAGTATAGAGACTAGTTGTATTGCTTACCCGTCACTGGATAAATTTTCTCAACGTTTGTACTTGTGCTGTATTGACAGAACCGTAGTCCAGCCGTTGTACATCTACAAAAACCGGTTATATTACTCTTATTCTGGAATTGAACATCAGGTGCAACGGTTAACTTATAGCACACGCTGTACAAATATATATTTTATTTTCGGCTAATTATTATTATTATTATTATTATTATTATTATTATTATTATTATTATTATTATTATTATTATTATTATTAATTATTTAAGATATCCAAACTCTTGCCCTAAATACAATATTATAGTGATAAATTTATTAAGTGTATTATTATTACAATGGATAAATATGTATGATCAATTCAGATTGGTCGTTTATATTTTTTATTTTATTATCTGTCGTAACTATAAAAGTTAGCCAGTTTCACGGGTTGTTTTATGCTTAACAATTCTCGATTCGCATTGAAAACATAAACCTTTATTTAGTAAGAATAAAAAATAATTATTTTAATAAAGTTTTATATCGGTTTACAGTGGAAAAAAAAAAAATTAATTGACCACTTTATTATTTTATTTTAATAATATAATAACGATAGATTACATTAAATTGAATTGCTGCAGTTGCTAGTAAGTGGAGGACAGCCAACAACAGCTACATCCCCGGCAGTATCATCTGGAGGAGCTCTGAGTCCTAGCGCACTATCACCATCGTCAAATGCCCGGACAACGAGTAGCGCAGTACCTAGTAGATCTGGAGGGGCCGAAACCCCAGTTGGGAGCTCCACCGGTGCTGGATGTTGTGAAAATGGAAGACCGATGATGACCGATCCGGTTACCGGGCAAACTGTATGTTCGTGTCAATACGACAGTGCGGCGCGTCTGGCCCTTGGGGCTTATCCAAGACTGGGCCCTCCAGCCACCTCTTATTCGACGTACCCTACACCAACACCCTCGGCTACTGATCAGGGACCCTATTCCAGTATTGGAATGGACAGTTCTGCTTTCTACTCACCTCTTGTAAGTTTACTCCAATTTATTATTAATAACAAGTCCATTATTATTATTATTATTATTATTATTATTATTATTATTATTATTATTATTATTATTATTATTATTATTATTATTATTATTATTATTATTATTATTATTATTATTATTATTATTATTATTATTATTATTATTATTATTATTATTATTATTATTATTATTATTATTATTATTATTATTATTATTATTATTATTATTATTATTATTATTATTATTATTATTATTATTATTATTATTATTATTATTATTATTATTATTATTATTATTATTATTATTAGTATTATTATTATTAGTATTATTATGTAGATTAAATAAAACTCCCTCGTCTTCCCCTCGTCTCGAGTGACCGTAAATAAAACTAAAACTTTGAATCTAATCATTTAATTAAGACTAATCCCATATAAACTCGTATGTTTCTACACGATATGAGTATAAATAAACGATAAAATATTAAATGTTATAATGTTTAATTTTATTGTACGTGTTTAATAGTTTTCATTTATTAGCAATTAAACTATTATATGTAAGACTGACTGTTAGTAACATCCATTAATGTTTATTTTATTTTAATAGTTCAAGGTTTAGATTTTTTTTTTTTTTTTTTCGTTTCGTTTGTATTTATTCTAGACATTTATAGTATGGTTAAAGTTTATTTTTTCGACTTGCGATAATATTTTATCGTTTTTAAAATCTAAAAATAATTATTCTTTATGAATAAATTGTATATAAATTAGTTGAAATAATAAACCTCCATAATTGTGAAAATAAAATAACATAAAATATAATGGATTTGAAGGAGCACGTGGCTATTGATGTGATTTAGTAAAAAATAAAAGTATAGAATAAGGAGGAAACGATAATAATAATAATAATAATAATAATAATAATAATAATAATAATAATAATAATAATAATAATAATAATAATAATAATAATCATATTAAGGGGTGTGTGTACATATGTATAAGTATGGTGAAGGACTCTTGGTATCAAGTAGAATAGAGTGTAGAGTCTCCTTGAGATCCTGTAGCCTGTAGAGTCTCGAGCCTGTAGAAATCTTTATGTGTATAAACACAAGTATAGTAGTAGAGCGTTATAAGAAGGTAATAAGACCCGGATTAGCATTGAATGAAATGGGCGGCGTGCGGCGCGACGTGGCGACAATAAGGGCAATAAGCATCAGCATCAGCATCAGTCGAGTTTAAGCTCCATAAGAGTAGTATAGAGTCCTCGTTTCCTTATGTTGAATAATATTCTGAAGCATTCAGGGTGGTCCTACTAACGTTTATTAGAAGAATATTATAAGATTATTACAATATTATCATCAGTTGACTTTAAAATTAAAAATAATGCTTGTATAGGCAAGACATGTTGAGCTTCGTAGTAACCTTCGACGTAATACTTTTTACATTTACCTGAAATATATACGCATAAAAGTATTTATGTATTTTTTAATTTACCAGCGTCCAAGAGGTATAAGTAAATCCAATACTACGGCTTCATCGTGTTATTGTATCTTATCTCAAGTATTTTATTCGATTAGACGCTATCCTCTATTATATACCCTCATATACGATTATAGTTAACATATATATTTTTTAAAAAATTAACTAAATAATTGTAAAATATATTTAACAAAAAGTTCTCGTAAATCGACTTTGGGGATTTTAAATCTCAATATATTGCTATACTACTGTTGAAAAAGGTATTCTTTAAGGTTGAGTAAGTGATGTAGACTTGACCAGTTGACCAGTTGACCAGTTGACCAGTTGACCAGCTGACCAGCTGACCAGCTGATCCAAGTAGAAAGACCGATACAAGTAGATCCAAGTAATAGATTCAAGTGAGTAGAGTAGTATTATAATTTAAGACGTCGTGACGACAGCGTTTAAGTCCTGGCGTCCTGGCGTCCTGGCGACCACCCGCGGGCCCGACGTCGTAAAAAGGCGCCGAGGTTCCTTCAACTAATCCTTGGAGGTCCTCATGCGTATATGATTGTTAGATGCGGTCGTATGACCTAGACATTTTTTTCTACATTCTTACCAATGAATCACACTCAACATATTATATACTTTTATTTTATCATTTTAAATTATATTATTAGGCAATGTATTTGGAAAAAATAAAAAAAAAACATATCATACTTATTTAATAAAAGTAAATCAAGTCAATTCATATTCGAGAGCAATAAGCAGATTTATTGCTCTAAATAAAGGAATTAAGAAACACATATAAAAATAATTAGATCCAGACGTGAAATATGAAACTTGTTGGCGCCAACCTTTTTCTCTTTCTCTTATTTTCATTTATATATATATATATATTTTTTTTTTTTTTTTTTTTTTTTCATTTACCACTTTATTTTATTTTTAAATATTGTATTGTCCCGAGTCCCGAGCCCTTTCATTACGTAGTTACTATTAAGGGGTTAATTAATTTTCTGTGTCAAATTATCCACAATATTTACGTCTCTTATTTTCCGGCAGCTGAAATTATTAATTATTCTTTTGTAAGACGCGTTAATAATAATAATAATAATAATAATAATAATAATAATAATAATAATAATAATAATAACAATGATAAATGTGTATTGCAACAGGGAAATCCTTATGGACTAAAGGATGCAACGGGGATGGGAATGACGGCGGATATGGGCGCAGCCTGGGGCACGGCGGCATTACAACCCGCCGCGACTGGATACTACCCCTATGATCCAGCGTTAGCTGCTTATGGGTATGTTTATAATTATTATTCCAATTATCAACTATTATTAAACTAATTAATATTTTATATTATTAAATAAATTTTATCTTATTTATTGGGTATATAATCGGCGCGTTAACTTTAATATAATTAATTATAATAATTTTTCAAGTGCGTATTTTAAGGGGTTTAAGAAAAAAAATATACCAGTACATATAAAAAAATATTTGGGCGGTTAAATTGTAATTTAGTTAGACCCTCGTAACAAGATTTACCGTATCGAAAATTTTATTTGACATTTATTGTGTTATATATTTTATCTCTTTCAATAATTTATTGTTTTGTTTTATTTATTTGTTTATTTTTATTAAACTTTAAACAATTACAGTACAGGTATACAGGTAGTAAATAATCTTAAACAATAATTAATTCATAACAACTCGAATTATAATTAGTCAAACAAAAAACTGCTCTCGAGTTTATCTCACTCCCAATAAACTTGAGGACCAAAAAACTAAACCTCTAGTTATTTCAGTGATAAAACTTTATCCAATTAATAATTAATCTCTAAATTACCAAGCTTTTTTGTTTTAATAACAACAAACAGATAAAGATATTACATAAAGCATTATATACAGTCTGAATAAATAATAAAGTAGGAACGAAAATTAAATTAAATTAAATTTTGTTAAAAATAAACAACAATGTAATATATAATAAATTAGAAATTAATTTGATTAGTCATACATAATATTTTTATGTTATATCTATTATTATTATTATTATTATTATTATTATTATTATTATTATTATTATTATTATTATTGTTATTAAGTACAAGTACAGAGAGAAAATAAAAAAGTGTATGAGTAATTTATTGATTGGCTTTCTCTGATATTGGACCTCGGGTTTCACCGGTTCACCGCTCCCGCTTTTGATTTGTCCCTGTCTGTTTTCTGTTTTCTGTTTTATATTTCATATTTTTCTCTTATACTCTGGCATCTCTGGCTCTTTATTTATGTATTACTTTCCTACAAAGATATTATAGGATTAGTACATGTACACTATATATAAGATGACATGTGTATTGTGAAGAATAAAATTAAGAGACTAAAAAGTGTTTAATCTTTGGTCATGTCTCTATTTCTACACCTCCATCATCATATACAATATCATCCATCAGACTTTTGTAAAAAGTTATTATAAAAAGTACACTCACGCCTAAATACTCTTAGATATATGGCAGAGAAGTAGCGTCCCACAGGTGCTTTGCCGGTTTGCGTAATAGAGCAACAGCGAAATAGGCGGCATTAGCTTGCTTGGCAACCCTTTACAGTTTATACAGTTTATACAGTTTATACAGTTTATACATTTATTAACTTATTATTGTGTAAATAGTTTATTCCTATCCTCTATTATGAATGCCTCAGTTTTCATCTTCCATCTCTTAGTACCAACACCGTTTACACTTGTATTATTTTTATCTTCTCTGTTTACGTTTTGTATCTGTAAATTGTAATATAAAAACTAGAGAGTATTAGAGAATAAACAGAGATATGAATAGGGGATGAATAAGTTGTAAGAGAGAAAGAGAAAAAGTCAGGGAGGACGAGTCTCATCTCTACTGATGCATGGGCATTGTTTATCGCTGAATCCACCCTCGACTCAACTCTAAACTCTCAACTGGTAGCAGAGGCTCTTCACACCGAGTCTACTCTGGAAGCCGCTATTAATTTAGTTGCTTAATAATACCTAGGCCTCGAACCTCGAATCCTCCAAACCAGCCTATATATCCCTTCGTTGTTTCCTCTTCATTCATGTTACTGCTCATCTTTTAGCCGCTCATTCTGCTATTCTCACATGTTGTACCATTTTTATTTCAATATAAAAATAACAAATAACATTAAAATTATTCGATAAAAATTCAATTTAATAACTTTTACTTGAAACTATAGAAAAAAAATTCATCCAAAGTATATGCTAATGTCAAAAATAATAATAATAATAATAACAGCACCCGCATCAATATATATATATATATATATATATATATATATATATATATATATATATATATATATATACGCACTTAATTTAGTTTGTTATTTAATGCCGTTAAAACGTAAGTTTAATACATTATACATGCATGATAAAAGGTTTTATAGAGGAATAAAAATCCCCGGAATTCGTTCTTTTAATATACATATATACATATATTGGGTTTGTGCCTCATCCCTAACTCGGTTGCCCCCAGCATCACCTTTTTACTTTTTTCCACTACTTTAGCTCCAACCGTGAAAAGCTCTCACGCCTGCTCCAATACTCTTTTTTAATTTTTTTTTTTTTTTTCTGCTCCCTAATTTTATTTCCTCTTATTTTTCCTGGCAAATGTAAATCTTGTTAATCTCACTCCCGATATTTATTCCAAAATTATTATTAATACAGCACAACACCCGTTGCATTGCATCTCTTATTAGCATTTCGATTTATCAATTGAGCTTTGTTCTGGTTATACTTTTATATAAATTGTATTATAAAATATAATTAATAATTAGGTATACTACCAATATTGCGGTTGACCTTTCGAGATTGATATGATGTGATGCAGCTGTAATGAGACCATTCAAGTCGCCGATATTTACAGTCAATTATACCGATATAAAGATCCATCAGCAAACGCCCTCTTTACTCTATTACTGCTGTTATCCTTTTTCGGGTTTTAAAACCCGAGCCAGTAACCAGCTTCTATATTATTATTACCGAGTACCATAATAATAATTTAATACGTATGAAATTAATTTATTATTGCATCAGTTAATCAATGAATCGTAAAAAGATTATTATAAAAAAAGTGGGGATTTATTGATTGATTTAAGTGGGGTAGTATTTGATAAATACAATAAAAAATTTGTTGGTTAAGTGGCAAAAAGTATGCGGTTCATTAAGTTTTTGCCCAAGTTCTCGGATAATCCGCGGATTGTACTGTTGTACTCCCTCGTTTCTCGTTTGCGAACACGTAATGGCGTCGATCGATTTCCCGCTTCCCGCTTCCCGCTTCTCGCTTACTGCTTGCCGTTCTTCTCGTTTAAGGCACTAGGTTGTAATGCCAGCCTCTGTTTCTGGCTCTAGTCCGGCTGGCTTTTTCCCTTCTCCAAGTAACCTCTCAAGTTTCCAGAGAGATCTCCCTCCGACGGGCCTCCCATCTCCCATTATATACCATTTCTCCTCCTTATCCTTATCTTTATCCTATGGTGTACTGGCTGAGGCTCTGTGAGGGAATCATCTGAGAGACTCTGGAAGGCTCTGAGGCTGAGTTTCAGAGCAAGCGGTTTTATTGGAAAGGAGCTCACCGCCTTTCCCTTGTCGACGCCGCTTAATAGAGGGTGAAACCACCTTTTTTTCTTTTTTATTTTCTTCTTTGGTTGATTCTCTTTCTGACAACTGGGTTTTTTTTTTTTTTATTTTTTTTTTTTTAATTTCATTGCGGGTTGGAAACTTTTTCCAACGATTGCCTGCCCTATCAAACAAATCGGTGAACGACTCTGAGTTTCGTCAATCCAACTTTATTAATTTAATTCATAAAATAATTATTGCAAATGATCTTATCATCACCATTATTATCTTTTTTCAATTGATCCATCATCTTTAATAAAATAAAAAAAGTAAACTTTATGGCCGTTATGGTTTTGATAAGTTAGTATTGATAAGGTTGAGCTGTCAATTCAAGTCCCTGATATTCTCTGATATTCCCTGATATTCCCTGATAATGACTAGTAGCCAGTATATCTATGTATAATATAAAAGTGACGGTATATTTGGTTTACTTATTATCCAGTGGGCACTTGGTATTGTGTATTGTATTGTATTGTATTATATTATATTATATTATATCGTATCGAGTCGTATCGTGTCATGTTGTGTTTATAACAGCTATATAATGCCGCGGTGGTGAGATGGGGATCGATTGAATCGCCATTACCGTTCTCCTAAAATATATCCGAGAAAGACAGATCTGGGGTGTACCCTGCTGGTGATATATATGTAACTGAGAAAGACCGAGGTTGGTTGGTAACCATCAGGGAATAGCTATTGCCACTACACGCAGTGCAATAGAGAGTATAGATATATATATATATATATATATATATATATATATATATATATATATATATATATATATATATATATATATATATATATATATATATATATATATGTATATTGGAAAGTGGTAGGGTTTATATGTATACTGAAGTGTATGGATCTACTCGATAGAATCACAGCGACAACGCGTTACGTTGCGAGGGTGGTTTATTCTGGCGTATACATTTGCTGTTACCCCATGGACGATAGAGGGTGGTATATAGGATGACGCCTGTACTGGTTTGGGGACGAGAAAAGAGAAAGGAGAAACGAGAAACGAGAAATGAGGGAAGAAAGCTTTATAGAAGCCCAGTGTTTGAGTGTTTGAATGTTTTAGTGTGTGCTGGGTTTGTGTATTAGATTCTACTAGGAGGGCGTGTTTTCCCTATCGTTACACTGTTATAGTATTATAGGTGTTATACATAACACGTAGACACAGTTAGGTGCTTATATCATCCAATAGCCAACAGCCAAACAGCCAAACAGCCACTATATATTTTCTCTTACTCTGGATGTATACTTGCTCTCGCATAAAAAATCGCTATGTCTTTCTCAGCAACTACTTTGTTAAATCCCTAGGGAATCCAAAATCTGAAAAAGCCAACAGCCCAAGAGAATTTCAATCCTGTGGGATAAATCATCCTCCAAAAGAAAGTCACTTTCCAAATTCTGTCAGTCAATATAATAATATTCTCTATTATAAAAGTATAGTGTAGGGAATATTTTATATATATATTATAGGGGGGGGGGGGATAAAGGGAGACATATCTAGACACAAGTATTGGTTTAGATTTTTCTCCTGCTGTCCTCTTGAAAATCTCTTCAACCTCTTAAAATAATGTATAAAATATATAATTAAATAATATATTAATTTGTTTTACAGATATGGAGCTGGATATGATTTAGCGGCGCGTCGGAAAAATGCGACGAGAGAATCTACGGCGACGCTAAAAGCTTGGTTAAATGAACATAAAAAAAATCCATATCCGACTAAAGGCGAAAAGATTATGCTGGCAATAATCACAAAGATGACTTTGACTCAGGTGTCAACGTGGTTCGCTAATGCAAGGAGAAGGCTTAAAAAAGAAAATAAAATGACGTGGGAGCCCAAGAACAAAACTGACGATGACGACGACGCGATACTTACTGACTCTGAAGATAATAAAGACAAGGATGATATGGCCAGTGATCACCGGAGTGATCGCGTTGGAGATGATTCACAACGGAGTCTAGATGACAATGGTATTTATTATATATGATTATTTTTATTAATAAAAAATTTTAATTTTAAAATAAAAAATCGTGTGGCTCGCGGTGGTCAACATAATGGTCATCCATGTGGGTAAACACAGTGACGGGCTACGGGTTACGGGTTGCGGGTTGCGGATTGCGGGTTCCCGAGGAAAAGATTAATGGCCTTTCTGCTCCATTCGCTATCCCTTCTCTTATACCATCTTAGGCCCTTATAGCCTTATAATGCCACACAAATAATACACTCTATTTTTATAACCAATAGTTTAATTAAAAACAAAATAATAATTATCAAAAATAAATTGATGGTAGTGATAATGGTTTATAAAGGTCAAAAGTTAAAGAGCCACTTGTGAGAGTATCTGTTTAGTTGAGCCATAAGGTTCACTTTTATACTAGGGGTGAATTTTCAGAAGTAATATAGATATATAGTAGATATTAGGACCCTATTCCGCAAACTCTTTAGGACTCTCTCTTTAGGTCTTTAAATATTTAGCGAAAGGGCATGTGAAAATGAATTTAACCAAGTGAGACAGAATTAAATAGAATGAGAGAAAGAGAAAGAGAAAGAGAAAGAGAATTTTCGCTTGGGGAATTATCGGTTGACGAGCCATCAACTAAACAGAGGGTTGGAACCTCTTAATGAAATTCTCACCCCTTACCCTGCCTGACTGCTGGATGGCAGGCCCAGACAGAAAGGGACGCTCGGAGATTCTACCGAGAGACTACCGACACCTACTACTATATATACTATATATAAACCTAACTCTCTTTTGCTACTATTTAATTTGATACGGGAGAAACAGTGACACAAGATCCTACACCAATGTACAGTATGATGCTGTGGATGAGTGAAGAAAGCACCGTTAAAAGCTGCTGAGAAATAAGAGAGAAAGAAAAGAAAAAGCTGTGATATCCAGTAGATAAAAAAAAAAAAAAAAAAAAAAAAGAGAGAGAGAGAGAGAGAAAAATAAGGTAGGGGAAGGTGAAGGGGTGTATATAAAGCTTCGCCCTTGGGGATCTAAAATCTCTCGTCCCCAAAGTGGTTGCAGGCTTCGCTCCCTGGTTTTTTCACAGCATCCCTTACGGCTTAACTCATCTCAATAACCGGGTGTTGGGTAAAAGTAAAAGTAAAAGTAAAAGTAAAAAGGTTCAAGTGAGAAAGAAAATTTCTTGGTCCTTTTTTGCACTTGCTATTTTTCACTTTGTCGATTTATATCATCAGTTGAGTTTCTTGGTGGGTCTTTTATTCACTAGTATCACTGGTATATATCCCACAATGACACGCATCACAACGACACTTTCACACCAGGGACTATGAACCATTAACGGCAATATTGCTGGCATTCATTCAGTTGAACAGTACTATAAATAGTATTAATAGTATTAATAGTATTAGTGTAGAGTATCAAGAGTAAAATATAATAGTAGAGAAGAGAAGCTGAGTACACTTAGACCCTCGCCAATAATTAACGAGCCTGGGGATATATATAATATATATCTCTTTAGCTTATCGTCTTGCCCCTCAATTAACTCTCGTCTCCTAAATTTTTTAAAGCTGTATCAGTAACAAAGCCAACAAGTCGATCCCACTTTTAACCCTCGGCTCCATTAATCAAAACTTAATTATCATTTTTTAATAATAATAATAGTTTTTGATTTTTTATAGAACCAATTCGGCACGTAAAAGCTGAACATATGCACCACGATAAAGATCTCGAGGATGATGATGACTTGGACTTGGAAGAGGATCCTAGACGAGGTGACATGGGATATCATCACATGCCTCACCATCCTCACCACCATCATCATCATCATCATCATCATCACCAAGGCTACGGAGAGGAGCATCATTTGAAGGAAGAAGGAAAACCTGATTGTCAAGTGGGTGTGCCAATTCCCGCTACAAAACCTAAAATTTGGTCTCTCGCGGACACTGCGGCCTGTAAAACTCCACCTCCTAGCCATTCCCATGCGCATCAGCATCACCATCAGCAGCAACAACAATACCTACATCATCATCACTATGGCCTCCAGCAGCAGCAGCAGCAGCAGCAGCAGCAGCAGCAGCAGCACCAACACCACCATCAACAACTTCACCATCAAAATCTTCACCTGAATCAACATCAAAATCAACCCTGGCAATTGGGATCGACAAATCCAAGCACAGAAAATTCCAGAGGAGGTCTCAGTTCGTTTGCGCTTCCCTCATCAGCGACCTCAATGAGTCCCTCTGGTACCGGTCCAACTCCTTACTCAAATGTCTCGAGGTATGGTGGATTTCTTGGTTCCGCTAATCAACTCCACTACAGTTGCAATTCAAATGCCAATGCCAATCCAAATCCAAATCCAAACCCAAATTTAAATTCCTCGACATCCTCTTCAGCTTCATCTAGCACGGCGGTGGGGTTTCCCGAAGTTGGTACGGACACACCACCTCAAACCCCCCCGAACATGAAGGTGGCGACACCCAATGGTGTGATCCAAGCAGCTCCAGCTCCAACGTACTGCCCTGGTGGCATCATCACAACCGCCCTTCCTAATAGTAATAATAATACCAACAACAACAACAACAACAACAACAACAGTACCACTACCAATAATAATAATAATAATAATAATAATAATAATAATAATAATAATAATAATAATAATAATAATAATAGCAACAATAATAATAATAATCCAACGTCAGCAAATCACTATTCTGCCGTAACAAACGGAATTCTTTCGGCCAGTACTGGATATCTTTCCTCAAGTTCGGTATCCTCCGTTAGTAGCAACTCTTCGTCATTTGGATCGAGACTACAGAGTCCCCACAAAGAATTTGGAAATCAGAATGGTCTACATCAACAGACCACCGCAGAAGGTGCAACCGCATTCAAACCCTTTTACAAAGAGTAAGTTTTAATTCAACATTTTTTTTTTTTTTTTTTAATTGACAATTAAGTCAAGATACTGATTATTTGTAAATTTACCCTTACTTTAAGCTTTATTTATTCTAGATCACAATCTATGGCCAGTGGATTCGTGTCACCAGTTTAGAAATTAACACCTTCAATCTTAAATGGTTAATTTGGAGGATTGGATTCTCTAGGTAAGCTTATACTTTCATTTAATCATTACTTTTTAAGTCTTTCTATATTTATATTACTTAAATTCTTTTAAAATTTTTAAAACAAAATATTTTATATTTTATTTTTATTGTGAATGACAAGCCACCTTAACGTCTATAAAGCAGTGATCCTAACCCTTTAAGGTCGAAAGATCCAAGTTATCGTCACGTGAAAAAAACTATATTAAAAATAATATATATCTGATATAATTTAATAGAGAATTAGTGATGCATTAGTTTATTCTGAGCGAAGGAATGAATGGGATTAAAGGGAGTTTTAAACTTTTATAAATTACAGAATAGAAATGGTAATAGGTGGCGAGAATAAAAAAGCAAAACGAATAAAAGAATGGGTATAGAAAAAACATAAAAAAATAAAAAGGCTCGCTTCGAGACATCTTGCCCAAAGACCTTAGAGACCGAAGAGACCGAAGAGCGAAGACCGGGTGTTAGCTGGATGTCCTTATCTCGGCAATCTGATCCTAATTTATAGTCACGTCTCGAATAAACTAGTTTTCGCTGTCGTCACCTCAGACGATCGAGAACGTCGTCTTAGTTTGCCGGTCCCCAATCCCAGATCCCAGATCCCAAGTTCCAGGTCCGCAAGCTTCTCCAAGCCTCGGTTGGCCCTCCTCGGTTTCTGGCACCTTTTTTTTGTAATGAGAAATTTTCGCCACTCTCACCAACAACTACCCAGACTCGAAAATTATTATACTGGCACACATATAAACCATTTTAAACCATTTTAAAATAATCCGGATTTTTTACCCAACCACATTCTCGTACCCGGACGTTTATTGGAATTTATTTTTCCAACTTGATAAATATTATATTGCTCGGTGTTAATTAATGGTATTTAGAGTGACTGAGGGTATAGAAGGGTATAAAAAATAAAATTAAAATAATAGGCTCGTGATTGTAATTGGCAATTAGTAAGGGAATATTTAATTGTCATTGTAGACTAACTGAACGAGCTCGGGAGTATTGCTGGGGTTTTACAAGCTACCTTTCATATTGATTCAATACAGTTAAATGCCCACAATATCATAGTTTTTTGTTTATCTGTACTTTTTTTTCTATAATTAATTTTTTTTTTTATTCTATATCCCATTGTAGTTTTATCAGTTGCCAAAATATTTTTCTTGTAGTATATATCCAATTACTACTACTACTTTTATTGTTGGGTATTTACTTTTTTTTTTTTTTTTTTCCCAATACATCAAATTTTTACTAATTGCATTGTTAAATTTTTTATATTTTGATAGAAAAAATTTTTATTATTTAAAAATAAAAAAATAAAAAATAGAGAAAAGGAAAGGTGAAGATTAAAAAAAGAAAAAAACGAAAAAAAAAATGGGTAGATCTGCATAAAATTTGGGTTCTCTGGATATTTATAAATATTTTTGGTGGTGATGGTGGTTAACGGCTACTTGTTGTAGAATATAGTAGGTATATAAGTATAGAGTTATACAGAATGGTAGAATTCCGGGTGGATGGGTGTCCCCTTAATAAATCCTGAGGCTCGGGGCTCGGGGATCGGGGCTCAGGACTTGGGACTGGGTACTCGGGTGAAACCCCAAGCGGATTCTAAGATACTCGGCATGGATGGCGGCCATTCCATCCTTATTCTCCCGGTTTCACGGTTCTCACTCCTTCTCTATATAAATATAGTATCAACAGTAGTGTTGGAGATTGGAGACTGGAGACTGGAACGTTCTTTGTCCCACGAGTTAAGGAAATGCCTTGTCATAGAGGCGAGAATACCTGAGCAAGACCTGGACCAGCAACTCCCGTTGTTCACAAATTCTTCCCCACCCTCTTTATTCGCACTCTATTTTTAGTAATCTCTTTGCACTCTTCGTATCCTCCTCCTTTATTTTTATTTTTTAACTTTTAAACATTTATTTATTTATTTTTTTACATCAAGAGCAAAGCAGTCGCGATGAAACGATCGATTCGTTTTATATTAGGAACGGTTCAATGAACACGGCGCGTCAACGAATTATACGTTTCGCCGAGCAACAAGTGGTAAACCCGTTTCTTATTCGTGAGCCCCAGACTATTTTCAACTCAATATGGAAATTCGATAAAACGATAAAATTTATTTTATTTTAATAATAATAATAATAATAACAATTTATTCGATTGCAAGGGGTTCCATTAGTGATTTTAATGAGAATTAGAATTTATTACATAGAATAATAATATACAGCAATTCCCTTGAGTATATTTACTGTATTTACTCTATAAACTTGTCAGAGTTTATGCTATTTAATCGTATAACCCTTTATTGTTACAAAACTATTGTTAATAATTAATCTATAATCGATACAATAATAATAATAGTAAAGAATCAAAGGATTAAATAATCATCAACAGATAGGTAAAGATAAATGTTATTTGACGTGTAAAATGTAATTATTGTGGTGTTATTTCTATTGGCGTAATATTTACATATATACATGTATAAATTATTCGGTGACTTGGTGAGTTGGTGAGAATGAGAAGGTGAGAAAACCGGTTAAGTTTTCCTGTCCTTGTATCCCTTAGTCGACGACCCGCGACCCGCGACCCACAACCCAAGAGACATAACTCGAGTTGGTTGTTCCCCTCCTACTTACTATAAAATAAAAGCTACATCCTTATCCTTATCCTTATCCTGGACCGCCAGTTTATTTACCACCTCCTTGATTCATTTTTTTTTTAATTTTTTGAATCAGTAATTTAATATTAATCGTTGATGTAAAAGGATTTTAATTATTATTCCATGTGTACTTAACACTTAACACCTTTATTTATTTTCTTCTTTCATACTTTTCATATTAATTTTAATATTATAATATCATTGTAATCGAGAAAAAAAATCTTTTATTTTGTTTCAGGTAAAAGAAAATAGAAAAAAATAAAAGAAAACGGGGTCTGTACAATGTATAATAATATAATAAACCGAAGAAAATAAAGAAAGTAAATTGAAATAAAAAAAAAAAATCAAACATAAAAATCAAGATTTGGATGAAAACAAATATATCATAAGCGATAATAAGGAGTGCTCAGAACAAGAAATAAGGAATAAGGAAGAAGAAAGAAGAAAAAAAGAACAAGAAGGGATTGATGGTACTTAAAGGACATGTGATATGTGGTATGGTATTGTATCAGAAGAAATGGCAAAGTTTAGACGGGTAGGAGAGTAGGAATATGATAGGATAAAATAGGAATACTACTCTTGATAGAATCTTACTACTTAAAGTTAAGTCTTAAAGTATCTCTCTTTGTGTATTGGCTGTAACAGCTGTAACAGCTTATATTACAGGTTACAAACGAATCAACAGTGGATGATTGTGTGTCTTTGTCTGTGTCAATATTTTTATTCACCTTGATATAATAATAATATCAATAATATCAATAATATCAATAATATCAATAAATCCCTTCCTCCTTGGAGTAATGTTTACCACAGTTGAGTTGTCATACTGTATTCGAGTTAGTCGTATCGTAATCGGACATACGAACGACTATTGTATATAATATATCTATACTGGTATGATATGGTATGCTCATGAGTTGGTGGTGAATGTCTGCTATTGCATGTCAAGTTAAAGTACTTGCTGCATAGCACGCCACCGAGACTCGATTCTCTCTGAATTATATTGAGCTAAAGCTTGAGCACTCGAGAATAAATAAAAATTTATATATAAAATAATAATAATAATAATAATAATAGTTATGTACAAGATCTTTAGCTTTGATAAAAAGAGGGAATGGACAACCGAGACAAGTAAACGTGTGAATTTTGATTAGTCCCAATAAAATGGACTTTTTGCTTTTAATTGACAGAATTTTAGATTTACTTTAACGAGTATATATTTATATTTATACGTTACACGTTAATATTTCATTGTCTCACAATGAATTAATAATAACTCCATTATTTTTAAATATTTAACTAAGAAAAATTAAACAATTTTATTTGTCGAATAATTATGGCCAATTATTATTATTAAATAAGTTAATTAATTGAAATAATAATAACAACAACAACAACAACAATTATTTAATTGTATATGATTTTTCTCTGGGAAAAGAGTATTTAAATATATCGGGATACGTGCAAATGGCAACACTAATATATAAAATAACGACACTTGTTCTTTATGGTTGTTTACTCTAATAATGTACTATATATTTAATATTAAATTGGCAAACAACGAGCCTATAGATATTAATAAAATCAATTACATACGTCCATATTCTGATGCTAATAAATATATACATAATATTTTATTGAACCCCTTTTAAATAAAATAAGCTTTACCAGCAAATATATGTATACCAAGTACATTGTCCCTGCATTATTATGTAATACTAGATTCAGATATCAACATGTGGTTATTTATTTTTCAATTATTTTTTCTTCTTACCTTATCTCTTTAATTTTATTCTCCATCTTAATAAAATTTATTTATGTTTAGAATAAATAAAAATTTAGATAAAATAATTTTAAAGATAAATAACCATTTTTAAAAATTACCGAACAAAAACTAAAAAAATGTATATTGTAATAAAAGATACATAAAAGAGTAGTTTCCGCAATATTGCTTACTGATGACTGATGACAGTGTACTTAATCCATAATAACTTATGTGTCACCGTTTACCATGTACCCATATGTACCAGTGTTGCCCATTATACTCCAAGTCCTTTCCCACATCTCTTGAGGATAAATTTTGCTATATGATAAGTCGGTTTTCGAAATCTTATCGGGGATCCGTATACGTCATACTTTTTAAACATAATAATAATAACAATAATAATAATAATAATAATAATAATAATAATAATAATAATAATATAGTTGTAAAAATTATGATATTTTCTTAAACAATTAATAAATAATGTAATAAATCTGCCGTTTGAATTTAAGTTGACTTTTGTCACACTCTGGTGAGAAGAAAAATTATTATTAAGAATAAAAAATAATAATAAAAAAAAAAAAAAAAAAAAAAATTGATTCATTTATATCTGTGATAATGCGGGAGTTGGAATCGAAAAAAATTTTAATAATATAATTACTAATTAATTAATTATTGAATAATGTTACTAGAATTAAAAATATACGTCGTATGGGGAATATTATTATTATTATTATTATCATTAATAATTTTGACGGCGGCTGCAATCATTTATTTAATAATAATAATAATTAGTACATATATGTATATATAATATGTGTACATGTATATGGAGTATCAAAACAAATACAAATATTAATAATTAAATATATATATATATATATATATATATATATATATATATATATATATATATATATATATTATATAAGTATATAAAAAAAAAAATATTATTATCTTAGGACGGGTTTAATATGCTAGAGTTTAATGGGACTCAAGTACGCATTGTAAAATAATAATAATAAATAAAAAAACCAACTCTAATAAATTGACAAACTTTTATTTCTGTATATATTAAATAATTTTAAATTATTGTGAAAAAAAGGGAAAATATATAATCATCATAATTTAGTTGAAAAAATTACTCATTATTATTATTATTATTATTATTATTATTATTATTATTATTGGTTACGTTGTTAGTTTTATTTTAAAAATAATATAATGAAGAAAAAAATACCGCATGTCTTTGTTAATTAAAAAAAAAAAAAAAAAAAAAAAAAAAAGGATAATTAATTATTTAATTACTGTAATTAAATAATTTTTGTAGTTAACCAAGTAGTTTTATTAGCGGTAAAATGGTGATATGAAATAAAAAGGAGGAAAATTTTTTTACACGATTAAAAAATGAAAATTATATCAAATTTGGAGTAATTAAGCATTACCTAAACGAACGAGTAAGAATTAAAATTTTAAATTTAGTTATTGAAAATATTTAATAAATGAAATGTTGATTAAAATCAAAATTAAAATACTTATAAATTAATTAGGCTGATAAAAAAATAATCGATTACTATTTTTATTTAATAAATAAAATATTATAATAACTTAGTACTTTAAGCAGACATATCAATTATCGTTTATTATATTATTAAAAATAACTAAATAGAATATGTTTTTGTTTTTATGAGAATTTAAATAACGAATAATATAATTGAGTGAATAATGTTAATAATGATAATTAATTATAAATAAAAAGATAAAAAATCAGTGACAAGTTTAAGCAAAAGAGAATAGAGAGGATAAAAAAATTTTCTAATTGATAACTAAGTATTTATATAAAATATAATACAACGTATTGGCCGACGGCAAAGTATATATATAATACCCGTGTTGTTGTTATCCCCTCGTTTTTACGACCACTAAGTCCCTCTGCTCGATTCTCGGTGTTATACTGTACATATTAATTAATATTATGAGTCTAGTTGGTTGTTACGACAAAGACTTAATTTTATCTGAGCGTGCGAGTGGTCAGGGAGCAGGGGCTTGCATCAGTTTACTTTATCGCTGTTTTAATATTATTTATTTAAATAATTTTTTTTTTCTTTTACCATCAGCAGGGTTTGTTATTTATTATTGAATTGTTTTAGCGACGTCTAGGTCCGTACCGGGGTGACTAATATACCCTGCTCGCGGGATTATAGTATGTGGTATGCGTTGCAGCCGTGATACATGGTCATACGTGGCCCACGGGACAGCGCTGACGGTGTACACCTTCACCTTCGCCGTGGGACGTCTCACGTTAAACTTATTCTAATACATTACCTTTGCTATCTTACTTATTTCACTTAACTTTATTTATCATTATAAAAAAGTAAATAAAAATTTTATTAAAAATAGATTGTCGAAAAATTACCATTAAAACAGAGCATAAACTATTTAGCTGTATAAACTGAGTAGACTTGTTGACAAGAGCCCATTAATAAACGGGTCTAAACTAATCCGTAGCGGACATGCCTTACTACCGTATATAAATAAATATATATATATATATATATATATATATATATATATATATATATATATATATATATATATATATATATATATATATATATATATATATATATATCTTTAACCATATACCATTTACCATTTAGAATCCTCTTGTCCACAAAA
Source organism: Cotesia typhae (assembly GCF_013202065.1). NCBI lineage: Eukaryota > Metazoa > Arthropoda > Insecta > Hymenoptera > Braconidae > Cotesia > Cotesia typhae. Next base: position 105,408 of record NW_027423753.1, read on the forward strand.
TCTTATACGTAGTATATACACCTCCTGTCTGACATATCACCGCTATATATACTGTCACGTGACCTATACCCGAGCCCATATGAATATTTAAGAAAAAATTAATAAAAATAAAAAAGCCAATAAAGTATACGATAACTCTTATCAATGACCCAAAGACAAGGGAGCTTTCGATTATGCTTAACAAAAACTTAAGAGTATATATATATATATATATATATATATATATATACATATGTATATATATATATATATATATATATATATATTTACAATAAAATAATAGAGCCGACAGTCGACAGCCGACAGCCGACAGCCGATGAGTTTGTTCGAGCGATAACGGCATTATACTGGAGATATTTATTCTCCAGTTCTCTTTCTTAATATATATATATATATATATATATATATTTATATATATTTGGATGATGATTAGTATAATCTGTAATTTAATTAACAATTACCTACTACCGATAGCCAACCGTAACGCCCACAAATCAATTAGTTACTTTTTTTTCTTAATTGAAATGCAATGGGATATAGATAATCTTTTAACAAACAAAAAAAAAAAAAAAAAAAAAAAAAAAAAAAAAAAACTGCTAATATGCATCACAATCCAGTGAATAATAAAAATAATAAAACAACAATGTCGATGTGTAGAGGATATATTAATCGTCATCGAAGACACGATGTGCTTATCGCCCCACCATTTTGTCAAGTGATTATTTCCCTCATTTGATTATGTGTTATTTCTTTTTTATATTTTATATATTATTATTGTAATATAATTTTAAGTTGGTTGATTACAAAATTCAAGACGGCTTTTTAACCTCCAACAGTCGATCGTTTACGCTGGTTTCACTTATCTCATGATAAATCTTAATTTATTGCCAAGATTATTAATTAACTAGGCCTTTTTTTTTTTTTTTTTTTTTTTTTTAACATACAACACTTATTTATTTATTTCTTAAAATATCAAGTATTATGTTAGATGTATAAAAATATAAATGACGATATTTCGGGACTTGAGATGAAAATAAAATGTTTAAAAAATTTGAAGTTATATGCCGGTGATTGTTATGATGTAATAGCGTTATATCTTGATGACAATTTATCATGAGGACGACGGAGACTCGCGTATGTAAGCCTGATTACGTCTTCTTCTCTTTCTTTATTTTATCCGACGTTATTATTTTAGAATAATCTGAAACCGATGGTGATTAGTTGCCATTAAAGCGTCACTTGTGCCCTAAACACCCACGTAGACCACGGAGGCCATTCAGACTGTTTAGACCATTTAAACCATTTATACATAAAGACAGATACAGTCATATAGTTGTATTTTTTTTTAATTCAGTGAATTGAGATCGACGATCGATCATCTGTTGTCCCCCAACCCACAAAACTCTCAAATTGACACTCTATACGTCAATTCATTTTCAATTTGCCCGTAATATAATTTGTTATTCCGATATTATTATTATTTTTATTAACGATTTAACGGACTTTAGTGTGGCCGCACACGTCGATTCAACCCATCAACCCATTACAATAAATATATATAAATAAGCTTAAAAAATCAAAGGCTAAACAAAAAATAAATCTCTTGTAAAAGAATCTGTTCCATTGAAAATTTTTGGAGACGTTTTAAACTAAGACACCTTAAGTCTCTTTTTTTTTTTTTTTTTTTTTTTTTTTTTTTTGGTCTTTATTTAGAGTTTATCCGTGTCAAAATAAATCTTTCGACATCCAGTACAGTGAGAGATCACGGTTATTGTTTGTCTTTTCATGTGCATATACTAGACACTATACTGTGTAAAGTTAGTGTTTGTCTTTCATCCTTCGGGTTATACTTAATAATGAAAAAGAGTGAGAAAGATAATATAAAAGGTGATTTGTTTAGTTTTACCAACTAAATACTTTACGTGGAGGAGTATTAAGTGAGGACCAATACATAGTTTCTTTTTTTGTCTCTTATTTTATTTAAAAACATGCACAAATAACTTTCGGAGGAGTATCTGAGAGAAAAGAGCTAGAAAAAAAAAAAAAAAAAAAGAAAAATAAAGTTTGGCGGTATGGTGAATCTGAATACTTAATGTATAATCGAATATCGAAATAATCGAAAACGGCAACAGACCAACAGAGGCCAACTAAACAACCAACACTGATCGCGGGAACTTTGTGTGTAGTATTAGTGACACAAACCCTGGTGAACAGATATATATATATATATATATATATATATACTATATACTATTTCATTGAGCGCGGCAAAACCGATGAGAGTCTGAGAGTCTGAGAGTTGAGAAATTCCCGATACAAGGAATTTGGGAGTTTGTCTTTTATGTCGTTGAATTTGGATTCAAAGTCGGACTCGAAGTACCGGCAAAATACTACCGCACTGGTATCGCGTATCGCGTGTATATCGTTTCAACAAAAAGGTCTACTAGCAGTGTGCATAAAAAAAAAAAAGGAATGTGAGTCGCAAACTGATCGAGGATCCAGCTGCTGGTTAAATAATTTAAGCAATAAGCAACATCTAAACGATCACCGGATGTTAAAGTAATATAATAATAATAATAATAATAATAATAATAATAATAATAATAATAATAATAATATTATTATTATTAATAATAACAAGGTGGTTTTTATTTGTTTATTAATTTAGAGACAAAAAAAATAACTTTTGGGGAAGAAAAAAAAGGTACTCAATAAAAACACAATTTGAGAAAAATTTTTGAATTTCTAAAAATCCTCTCTTTACTCAAGGAACACTTATAAAAAATAAATTAAAATGAAAATTATCCCATGCACAATTACGAGGTAGAGAATAAACAGGAAGAAGTGGAAGGTAGAAGATGTGGAAGAAGTGGTAGAAGAAAAAGTCGCCTAATTGATGCTTCGTCTTTGTTTTAGTTAATTCCAACATGGTTCGGCCATTAAAATGTCCCGCAGTATCGGCAAACCCGATCTCCAGTAAGAGATAAATGATGACACCCGCTCCAGGGGTACCATACTTACTACCACTTTCAACTCTTTCCTCCTTTTATCCCTCCTCCTCCTCCTCCTCCTATATAGTCCTCATACATATACATATACATATAGATGTAGTTAACTGGAGAATCTTGGCTTGCATGTGAATACCGAGGCCATTCAAGTCATCCAACAACACATTCAAACATACATCCTCACCTTTTTCTTTTTCTTTTTCTTTTTCTTTTTCTTTTTCTTTTTCTTCTTATTGTTCTTCTTATACTCGTTCATTCGCTAGTACTGTATACTCTTCTACACATATACAGTGTATACATATGGTTCAAAAAAACAGTTTAGTTTGTACAATGACAAGTTTTTATCGATAAAATTCAACCCAAAGATCTTCTATCCCTTTATTCGTCGTCTTTTAATTTTTCTTTTCCTATACCTTCAATCTCAAAATGTTATTTGAGATAACATCAATCAAATTTATTAATTTTTGTATTGCTATTTAAAAATTATTTAAAAATTATATAAAATAATAAATAAATGTTGTTTAATGATATATATATATATATTAAAAGTGAGAAAACTAATGAATTACTTAATGAAGTAAAAAATAAAAATAAAATTGAATACAGAGGAGCAGTAGCAAATGAGCAATACCAGGAGTGACGGTGTTGAATTAAATAAACGGTTAACTAAAATTAACGAAGGTGCGAGGTATAATACCAAATGTGAGGTGCCAGGTGTGCTAGGTGTGAGAAGAGATTTTAGATGCATAATGAGTTGAGAGTTAAAAGAGTTAAAAGAGTTAAGAGTTGACCCTCAGGCTGAGGCACTGTATCGGGTTGGGTTCCTAGTATGAGGTCCAACTCTGATCCTTGGGTGGTCCCACGGACTCTTTCACCTCTTTGTTTTTCCAACCATCATCAACTTAATAATTTTAATTTTAAAGTTAAATCATTGAGTTATTATTATAAAATAAAAATAATTGGTAAGACTCGTGTGACAATAAATAGCAAATAAGACACGTGGATGGCGCTATCGTATATATTAGTTAATCGACAGTTATTTAGTTATTCCCATCAGTATTCTATTTGCACTAGCTCTCACGAGATTTGAGTTTTAAAAAAAATACTAATACTGCTAATAAAAAATATTTAAAATCAAACAAACTGTAGCTTTGGTCAATTAAGATTCCAACAAAGATCTTTTATAATATATCCATGTCTTATGTCCTGGACCGGATGTTGTTAAAATGACAATAATTTTCCTTCCCCTTTCATTAGCATATCATCAGTCTCATAGTATTTGGCCCGCGGTCCTGTCTCCTGATGATAACACACGACACCTGCTTTGGCTCTATTAATATCAAATTCCGGTTTTATTAATATATTATTATTATTCTAAAGTCCGTAAGAACCAAAGATGTAAAATAATAAAAGTATAGTTGATGCACGAATGACTAAAAAAGTCAACAATATATATATATATATATATATATATATATATATATATATATATATATATATATATATATATATATATATATATATATATATATATATATATAGGCGTTCGTATTATAGCGGTGAGAATGTCCTTGATTCATTCAGACCTTTTTTATCTCGTAATCCATCCCGGAAAGAACGCGTGATTTCTTAGAAGACGAGCTGGAATTCGGTCTCATTCTCTCCCGTTAAAAACTAGGGACCCAGGACCTAAGATCATTCTCTCATTCTCTCATTCTCTCATCCACGGTATGGTTTCTCACTTTTATTTTCTCTCTTTAAAATAAAACAATCTAAACTGAAAAGCCAACTAACAACAACAACAGAGGCTGTTTAAGATAGAGATAGAGAGCAAACGAATGACCAAAAGACAACGTAACATTAACGTATAGTAGAGACGCTTCAATGGACTCGAAAAGTTTAACAGCTTAGCTCGCGGACAAGAGATGAGAGTCTCCGCATCTTGGCAACCATCGAATTATCCAGCCATCCAGCCATCCAGCCATCCAACTATCCAACCATCAAAGCCTTCTCTTCCATTCAGAATCAGCCCGTATAGTAGTGTAACTTTAAGTGTGTGTATAGTGTGATGTTATCGGTATTCTTGCTGTTTTTTTTATGAGACCGTACCGGGGATGTCCGTCTCTTTGATTCTCCTAATTATTTTTCAACACGCTGGACGTGGAACCCGTTAAACTGCCCACACATAACACTTTTTTATCTTTTCGTTTTTTTTTTTTTTTTTTTTTTTTTATTTTCAACCGTATTTTATTATTATCATTATTATTATTTTAAAATATCAAACTCATTGATAATTTTTATTTTATTTTATTTAATTGTCGTCAATTGGAGTATCAATAAAGGCTAAAGCAATAAGTTGACCTTTATTAAATAGTAAGCTGAGATAAAAAAAAAAAAAAAAATCAAACGATAATGAATAGCTCGCAGGATAAACCGTATTAAGGATGATATGATGTGTGTTGGATAAAAAATAGATTAAGAATTATGATAATAATAATAATAATAATAAGGATAAGTGTATACAAGTGTGTATGGATAAGTCTTGGCGGGGGGTGGTGACAGAACGGCTGGAAAAGCCCGCGGGGGTCCAAGTCCAGGGAACCAGGAATTCGAACCACCGATGGCCTGCAACAGCGAGGAGCCGTCAGATCCCGAGAACCCGGGCATTCATTACCTCCTGGTGTCCTAAGCCACAAGGTAAAATGTATAAGGTGCACAATAATACACATATATATATATATATATATATATATATATTATTATTATTATTATTATTATTATTATTATTATTATTAATATATTATTTACGTGCTGGCTGTCGTACCAATGTTTACTTGTTCTCTTTGATAGGATATTTATTTTGTTTGAATTGTTTTTTGATTCATACAAAATCACTTGACATCGTAATACTGGACGTAATTAAAACCTCTAATCAGTCGCTATTTTATATAGATATATATTGAGAAAATAATTCCACCAAAAGATTTATTAAATATAATATAACTAGTTGATCAATCAATTTAATTGAAAATAATGATTCAATATATTGGGGATTAATGTCAGATACTGACAAGGGATAAACACTAATTTATATTATTAAATGGTAAACTCCTATAGGTGGCGACACTCTCTTGGCAACCTTTTAAAACAAATATAAAAAAAAAATAAAAGTACACAGTATATGTAAATAAAAGAAAAGATAAAAAAAAATGCTTTTAACTTGTGAATATATATATATATATATATATATATATATATATATATATATATATATATATATATATATATATATACATAGAAAGTAAAATAGAGGTCTGGTATTTTATGAGGTGATTTTTTTTTAGTTTTTGATTTCAGGGGATCCGAGATTTATTGATACAAAATCAAGTTCATGAGGCGTGACAAGTACGAGGGGCGTTGTGTATATATAAATAAATAAATAAATAAAAAATTTATAAATATACAGAGGTGGGCACTAATGAGAAGGAAACTCTAGAAATGGTGATGATGAGGAGAAAGAGGAGAGAAATAGGGTCCAGAGATCTCTCAAGAAAAATAAGGAGAAGGAGGAGCATCCTCGTCTATTGGTCCGTCTTTAAGAGAGCAAGGCGTTGTGGTTGGAGAGGTTGGAGAGGTTGGAGAGAATAGACCGAATCGACCAACCTTCGTCGGTTACTACTCTCTGACACCGTGTGTAACCACCTCAAAATAATAAAAAACGAATTTTAATTTGCCAGCTTTTTTTTTTATTTTTTTTTTCTTTTACTTTTTTTAGCGCTGTAAATTTAAAAATAAAGAAAAACCTTTCAAATAAACAACACCGAGGTAAAACAATTTAACGATCAGAAATTATATACTTTACACTAAAATAAAACATCAATAACAACTTTGAATTATCAATCAATTTTATTAATATAATTGTTTAATTTTTATTTCAATTAATTTAATAAGAATAAATTACTATAAAAAATTGATGATTAATTGAAAATTTAAAATTGTAATTTTAATTAATCACTCTAAAATATAGGAGTAAAGAAAAAAAAAAGGATGCAAATAAAAGGACAAGTGTTGAAAAGGGGCGTCAA